>NW_024878784.1:0-2668 GCF_018340385.1 Cyprinus carpio
ATGGACCCATTTTTCCACTGCTTTACCCTTTCTTATAGAGATAATGGCTAATCAATATGTTTTTGTTAAACATTCGCTCAAGAAGAGAAAAAACGTCTCTCCATTCTCTCCTCTGTCTGCTCTCTGGCGTTATGAATGTCCTCCGATCTGACGCTTCCACCAGCCGCCACCTCACTCCCTCACCTTTCCTGGGACGCTCTTCCTCCGCTGTCTCTCTTCTGGAGTTTGATGTCCTCCTCTGGCGCTCCACCAGCCTCCTTCACTCCCTCACCGGGTCCCGTGACGCTTCTCTCCTCTGTCCGCTCTGGAGTTTGATGTCCTCTCTGAGCTGCCTCCACCGCCTCCACTCACTCACTCAATCCCTCACCTGTCCCGGGACTCTCTGTCCTCTGTCTCTCTCTGGATTTTGATGTCCTCCCTGCCCCGCGGCTCCACCAGCCTCCACGCCTCCCTCACCTGATCCCCAGAGCTCTTCTCTCCTCTTTCTCTCTCTGGAGTTTGATGTCCTCTCTGCGGCTCCACCAGCCTCCACTCACTCCCGTCACCTGTCCCATGACGCTCTTCTCTCCTCTGTCCTCTCTCGGATTTGATGTCTCTTCTGAAGCGCTCCACACCCTCCACTCCTCCCTCACCTGTCCCGGAACGCTCTCTGTCC
Organism: Cyprinus carpio; assembly: GCF_018340385.1. Taxonomy (NCBI): domain Eukaryota; kingdom Metazoa; phylum Chordata; class Actinopteri; order Cypriniformes; family Cyprinidae; genus Cyprinus; species Cyprinus carpio. The sequence continues at coordinate 656 of NW_024878784.1, forward strand.
TCTGTCTCTCTACTGGAGTTGATGTCCTCCTGAGCGGCTCCACCGCCTCCCACTCACTCCCTCACCTGTCCCGGGAACGGCTCTTCTCTCCGTCTGTCTTTCTCTGGAGTTTGATGTCCTCACCTGAGCAGCTACAACCAGCTCCACTCCTCCCTTCACCTGGCCCGGGACCTCTCCTCCTCCTCTGGTCTGTCTGTCTCTGAGAGCTTTATGTCCTCATAAGCAATAGCACAACAGGACATGCATACAAAAATACTGCAGTGCCAAAGTTTGGTTAAAACATTTGTAGACAAATCCATTGAATGACAGCACTACAAAAACCCAACAGCGGCAAAGACTATTGCCCCCCCCTTATATAGTTGTTGTCTTATTGTTTTGTGGGCTTTGTGTAAAAAACAAACATAAAAAATCACACACCCACATAAAAACACCCCTGGCTTTTAAACACTTTCGCTAGGCATTTGGAGTAAATGAAAAACCAATACTTACATTTCCAATTTGAATTCCCCACAGAACTCTCAAGCGCAGTGTGTCTTGGAATAGAAACACTGTCGCCATCTCCGCACAAGTGACTCTGGGATATGTAGGGGTGGAAATACGTGCCAGCCATGGTACACACTGGGCGTGACTTTAACTGCTCTTGGAATGTGGTCTTCGGAGGGCGCATTTCTGACTTTGGGACAGCTATGTCGGGGACGCGGGAACGACAATCGCGACTTTAAATCCACACTTCGAGGACCGCTAACACACTTCCTTTGGGGACTGCGCTTGTTTTTTTGTCTTTGTTTTTTCATGTCTCCTTAAACACACCTGATTAAGAATGCAGCGTTAATCAAAATATCCCGCACTTGACTTTAGGTATACTACCTGGTAAACTTAAAGTCAACTAATTTGGCACACGTGAATATAAATGCGCTCGAAGTATATTTGATTGTGCTAAAGTGGAAACTATTGCAAGTATACTTCCAGTAAGCAGTTTTAAATGGCTTTTAAAAACCAATATTATTCAAAGATCATCACAGTCCTCATCATTAGTGACACTAAACACAGTTATGCTTAAGATTAAGAAATGTGCATTTGTGGTTTAAATATTTGTTATTATTAGAAATTTTAGCAGATATTTAACTTGTGAATTACACTTTTTAAACATACAAACATATATAACTTACAATTTTAAACAAATAAACCTTAAAAAACAAAGAAAAACAAAAACAAAACCACAATAACTAAAAAACAATGATTGAAAAAATAAATAAGATGGATAAATACCCCCCCCCCCACAACAACATACACACACACACACCCACCACCACCAATCACCCAAAACTTGCCACAAAAAAGTTCTATCCCGTGGTAAAAAAAAAGGTACTATAAGGCATAATTAACATATTACATCACATTTTAGAATTTTTTTCAAATAACAACATCTTGCCTATTAGGTAATACCTGATTCTTCGCAAATGCTCGTGTACCTCGTCAACTCTGTAGCCACAATTAAGAGTTTGGAACCACCTCTTTTTTCTTCCAAACAAAGTATATGTTTTTGTTGGCAGAGATCAGCCAGAACAACCTGTTGTTGTACCCTGTATTGTCAAAAATTAGTCGAAACTCCTATATACACTTAATATAGTATTTGTTTCAAATAGGAATGTCCAATGTATCGACAAAAAAAAAATGGAATATTTTGTTCCCGAACTCTGGAATTTGGACACAGAAGAGCTATGAGACATTTGTCACACAGTGAGCCCACTTCTGGCAGTATTTATTCAATTACCTTGGAATAATGAAGGCCCTATGAAGCACTTTAAACTGAATGAGACCATGTTCTTTGCATTAAGTAACATCTGGCCCAGTTCAACTTTGTTCCCAAATTTCACTAGGAATTTTCTACTGCAAGTTCATTCTTCTCCCAGGCGGATTTAATGTTCTCCATAGATGGACTCTTCAGCTGTTCTAAACCCTTGTAGAGCAAGAAGATGGTACTACCCTCTGTTACGGTCAGCTCAAAACTGC
>NW_024878785.1:0-1908 GCF_018340385.1 Cyprinus carpio
ATTTTTCGGTTCATTTTTTCATGTTTTTTTTATTATCTGAGCATAGATCTAAAATATATTCTACACAAAAATATAAAAACTCGTCTCCATTCACACTGACAACTTTCCCTAATTATTCATATAATTCATATCGGATCGATGCATCTCTAAGCAAAATGTCTGTCTTTGTCATTTATTGTTCTTATTCATATGTAACTTAGTGTACTATTCAGCAACAATTTCCATACCATGTGGACCAGCTCGACCTGGAGATTGTTGGTGATGGCCGGGTCTCTCTTCCCTTTCACTGTGCTGAGCACCTGACGTTATCTTGTCTCTCGCTTTCTCCTCCTCAGCTTGGTGATGCTCTCCTCCATATCTTCACAGCTATGGTGTTTCCATCTCTCCTGTCCCTGGTCGCTGGCTTGTATTCATCTGTGTCACGTTTCTGTTGCCCTTTTCTCTCCACCTCATCTTTGTCTTCTCTCTCTCCTTCCATCTCATCTTCTCCATCTACCTTGCTCAGTTATTCATTTTCTATCTCTCATTCTCTTTGGTGAGAAAAAACTATATGCTACCTTTCCTCTTCATTTCTGTAGATTCAAAATAACTACAATGTTTTTCTTGACAGGCGTTGAATCAATATTATTAAGCTTTTGTAGCCTGCTACACAGAACAAGGTCAGACCTAACCTTAATAACATTATAGGCTATACAGTGGTGTAGTCCTAGTTTTTTTTTGTAGTGAGTATACTGTGATCCCCCACCTCATTCACCTGGCCAGAGCGTTACCCCTCAAGCACCACCACACTCACTAATGCATACAGTATGCATCGACATGTAAGTAGGAGAGGCATTATGAAGAGATTAAGTGTTATCCAACATGTCAGTTTATTGTAAAACACAAGACTTTAACAGTAATGGCAGTTTTACTGGCTGGGAGACCTAGCTATTTTTCTACTGTTTTTGAGTGTTAATCTACATCTAACTCAAGCAGTCAAGAGCACACATTTAGCCTTAGATGTTATATGAATATGGTCCCTGAAGCATAGGTTTTTATTAGCTGACAATAATAATAAATAAATAAACATTATAGGCATACAAATACAAATGTACTTTTAGAAATTGTTTTTAGAAAATATAGTGTTATTGTTTGGCAAGTTTAAATTAAAACATCTATGAAAACTTGTGTGATATTCCTTTTAAATAACGTTTTAGTAGCTCTTTTTTAGTATATTTTACTGTGCAATTTCTTACATAATTTCTTTGGAGTTAGACCGAGACTTTTTTTATTTTGGTGTTGGGTTGTAGACAGAGTTTCTGTGTTTTTTAATAAACTATTATTATTATTAGCTATTAGGCCTACTTGAAGTATAGCATACTCTACTGTGCAATAGTACTATATTTCTGTTTAAATTTCTTCCAAAGTTACACCGAAATTTTTATTGTCGCTTAAGCAAACTGGGATCGGGTGAATTAATGAATGAAAGTGTGAAAGTTCTGACACAAAAACGCAGTGGTTACTGCATCCTCACCGTATTTTTTAAGGGAAGTGGGTAACGCTTCATCGAAGTAGACTACACCACACTGCCAACATTAGTTAGCCAAATAACGTTTTTCAACCTGATATTTATCATCTCAAAGTCAATATTACAACTATGCTAGCAACCGTGCTTTCATTAAATCGTCTGCTGCCTGCATTCACTGCAGTCGGACATTGGAGATTCGCCCCTCGTAAAAAGTTCCCAAAATTTTCCATAACTTTTAAGCGTTGTGCCAACTGGTAGTGGGAAACAAATTATAATTAATTATCAAAAAGTAATAACTAAAACAATAATTATTAATACGTAGTATTATATAAAGCCACAATATTCAGTTTTGTTTAAAACACATTTCAATTCAGATTTACACAATTAAATTCTCAATTCAT
>NW_024878786.1:0-1965 GCF_018340385.1 Cyprinus carpio
CTTTCAAACGACAAGCCCCGTCTTCTTTCTCTCTCTCTCTCTCTCTCTCATGCGGGGTCCGCCACCATCATAAGGATTCGGCCCCTCTGGTCAAAGTAGCGGGGGAAGGACAGGGTTGGTATTACTTACTCGCTGGCCAGCCAGATCATTTTATCACAGATTTGTCGACAAGTTGCAGTGGAAGCTAGAAGTCCAACGCCTCCGTTTAAGAACAAAAGCGAGGGAAGAAGGGTCTCTGATGTGAAATTAAAAACGGTCTGCTTTGCTTTTTTTCCCTCTGACAAACCAAATTCGTGTCTTGTGTAATTGATAACTGCCTCAGCCAATTATTTTGTGCGTTACAATACACAGAGGCCCCCTTTCGCTGCTACAGCTCTTCCATAATTAGCTATGCTAATATCCCTTTATTGCCTTAATATTGTCAACATCTCCATGGCATCCATAGGCCCCAGAGTCCCGTGTCCTGTCACAAATGCGATTATTGAGAAGGATGCTTTAATCAACGTAATTGCAGTTAATTTTTTCTTCCCTTCCTTGCTCTCCGTTGCCAGCATCTAAATGCTGCGTTCTCCTTGATATTCCATTAAATGACTATTTAACTGCCTTCTTTATTTCCGACGGTCGCGAACATTGCCGCCAGATTTCTGGAGCCATTTACAGAGAGCAAAAGGGAGAGAACCGTGTGGCCGTAATTGCTTGCCTTTTCACAAGGACTAATTTACTCAATCCCCATGCAGAAGTGAAACTGCTCTAATTCAGACGAATGCAGTTGCAGTTGTGGACAGCAGCTGAATAACATTGTGTTCAGAAAGCTGCGGAAAATATACTTAATCAAACTCGGAGGTAAACAGACCCCAAGCGAACACGGTCTTAATGAGAGCGTGTGTGTTTTTGAACGCTTTTATACATTTTGCCTGTTGGTGATAATACCCTGCAATTTCGTTTATAATTAATCTAATTTAGTGATTTTCTTTGACATTAATTGTAAACATGTTTGGCTATAATAGCTGATTTAATTTTTTGATGTCATTTACAATGGGAATGACGAAAATTGATGGGGAATGGACCAAACCTGCACTGTTCACATGACCATATATATATATATATACACACACACACACACACACACACACACATGTATTTTTTATTTTTTGTTCTAGCTCATTGTAAATGTACTTTAAATGCATTCGGGTTTTATTATGTACCTCCTAGGGTTCTTCATGTGTTTTTACTGTATCTAGTAGAGAGTGATGCGGTCCATCTCACTCAGAAGCCTCTGAATGGGTGCTTTGCAATAATCTTTGAGTGCTAGCATTAAGTGTGTCCACCATAATGTACATGTAATGTGAGGCATACATTTGTTTCCATTTATAGAGTGAGAGAAAAACAAGCGAGAGAGAGAGAGATATGCCAGATAAGGAGGGAGGTAAAATAAAGAGCTATATTTTCAAGGCCCGGTTGCCACTCCATTACACCTGCTGTGGCTATTACAGCTCTATGGGGAAATAAGAGACAGGGGGCCGCTGAATTACAGCTCGTAATACTCCCATTCTAGTAATGGCCTGTCCAACAGCTACCATACACACTGTGTACTGTAATTAAAGCTCATGCTTTAATGATGGCAGACGTGTTTTTGGCCTCTTCTGGCCGTATGACAGCCATCTTTCTTTATGCCTACCCCAGCGAGTGCTGAAATTCACTTTTTATTGACGCAGGTCACTAAAAATTTCTGAAACTACCAAGGCCACCTTCGGGGCCCTTGCTTCGCCTTTCTCCTACTTTTCCTCAATCTGTCTCAAACCTAACATTCCCTCTCTGTCGGAGGAAAGGGTGACTGTATATAAATGAGAATTGGAAGTGGAGGGGTGGTTCAGGGTTGCAGATGTCATTTCACACAGTGATATATTGCTCGGCTCAGCGGTCCCATCGAGAGTCCCAATGAGAGACTTCATCCTGCATACACAC
>NW_024878787.1:0-1914 GCF_018340385.1 Cyprinus carpio
ATATATATATATATATATATAATGCAAACTCAATCTCTGACAGCAGGTGGCGCTTATAGAACACTAGCGTTTCCTGAGTTATTGCTGCACGCAGCGCTGCGCTAATTAACACTCCTTTAATGTGTATTTAACGACGGTAAGAGGAAAAAGAAAATGCCATCGAAACTTTTCAGAAGACAGTCATTTCTCCTCAGAAATACATCCATATTCACTCCACCCTAATTTCATAATTATGGTTTTCTTTCAGTATTTCAATGAATTTGTTCTGTCTGGTACAGTATTTTCTCTGCCTGCGCGACTATTCTCTTAAATCTGTCTTAAAGATAATATATCATGATGATCACGACGTTTGTGTTACCAAATTGCATCCTGTCAGGAATAACCTGCCCGCGCTGTTTTTAACCTGGTCGTTTTTGATTACTGTCAGTAATGCTGGCGTTGCCAGATATTGAAAAAAAAAATCTAAAAATAAATAAACCGCAATGAGTCCAAATCTTGAGTTGTGAACTACTATAAAGATCTCGCTGTCCATAACTTGCAACCTCCCCACTTTATTCACTTCCTAAATGGAAGTGAAAAAAAAAAAAACCTAGAGCTGTTAATACCTGTATCTGGCAACACGACTGAGGCTGAGCCCGCGTCCTCAACTTCGCTCAAGGGACGAGGCCATGCTAACCTTTTCCCGATCATAATATTTATATTTATTTTTTAAACCAAGAGAGCTTGCTGAATACTTCTGCAGCCGCATCATTACCTCAGCCATGTGATTAGAACTGTCCCGGTGAAACTGATCTCGCCTACTTGCCTTCCGTTCAACTATGCGCCTTCCGTTTCCCCTAGATCTCTCTTTTCACAATGAATACATTCTTCTCTTACATACACATAAATTCTCTTCAGAACATACCTTACATACCTATATATATACTTCAATATATATATATGTGTAGATGTGTGTGTGTGTGTGTGTGTGTGTGTGAATGGAGAATGTAATGTGTAGCAAAGCTAAAATATATGTATGTGAAAGGAGAATGTATGTGTATTAATGAGAAAGTAGAAATGTATGCATGTGTAAGGAGAATGTAAGTGTGAGAGTAGAAATGTATGTGAGATGGAGAGAATGTAAAGGTGTGTGAGAGTAAGAAATATGTATGTAGAGAAAGGAGAATATAAGTGTGTGGCGTGCCAGAAGAATTATAGCTTTATGCGGCCTCATACAATTTCCAATATATATATGTGTGTGTGTATATATATGTGTGTATATATGTGTGTGTGTGTGTATATATATATATATATTAGGGCTGTCAAATGATTAATCACGATTAATCACATCAAATAAAGTTTTGTTTACATATAATATATGTATGTGTACAGGAGTATATTTATTATGTATATATAAATGCACACACGTACATGTATATATTTAAGAAAGAATATGTACATGTTTATATATTAAATATATTTATATTATAATATTAAAATATAAGAATATAAATATATTTAATATGTAAACATAACATGTAAATATTTTCTAAATATATACATTTATGTGTGTGTATTTATCTCACCATAATAAATATGCACAGTATGCATACATATATTATATAAATGAAACTTTTATTTTTGGATGTGATTAGTATTCAATTAATCATTTTGACAGCCCTAATATGTATATATAATATGCATACACATACAGATGTATATTCATTCTACACATGGGGGTACTTTTTTATCCCTGTGTTCACCAAATACATCTTGAAATTCTCAAATAAAATGTTATTTGAAGACCCAGTGAGTGTCTGACAACTTCTTGAGTATGCTGGATGCTGTTTTTGGATAATTTTCCTTGAAACCCTTGAAACCTGTTTAATTAATTAATTAATTTTTTGCTCAGGATTTTTGACCCTAAGACTCAAT
>NW_024878788.1:0-1861 GCF_018340385.1 Cyprinus carpio
CCGCGGGATTCACAGATTGAAGATAATGTATTTCCTCAGCGACCAGCAGGGATCAGCTCTAGGCATGATGAAGTGGATATTGTCCTCTTTAGGAAAGATAAACAGTTGTTTCGCTGCAATGAAACACACAGCATCTCCACAACATTTTTTATATATTTATATTTTTATATATTTTCAGTATATTTTCCACATACTGTATACATTATTGTTTCTCCTCTTATGCTCTGCCTTCTGGAACGTGTCGCTTTTACATAAAGCTCATCATTCTGAAAGCGCGAGGTGTGCACTGATTGTCCAGTTAGGCCAGTGCTCTGTGATTGGCCGAATGCCAAAAGTGTGTGGACGAAAAATGTTAACTCCCCTTGCCATACCACAGTGATGCGTGTCCCGGTCAGAACACCGGCACTACAGGACAAAAAAACAATAAAACTCCATTACAAACCCAGCCATTTGTTGCATCCGGTGTGGACATACCATTACGGATTATAATGACTCATACTGTGTTTTTATATGCGTTGAGTTGTATTGCGCCATCGTAAAACATAAAACCAGTTCTGCCCCTGCATCTCATCGTGCCTACTTATACTACAGCCCTTAAAGTATGTACTCTTTGGTGAAGAAAAAGTACACACTTTTGAGTGTGTAGTAGAAGAGTAGGCAAGTTTTGGGACATATTATCACATCACACAATTGCGCCTTTAGCGGACCAATCTGTCGCACCTTCACATTTCAGGTATGCTTTAGGACACACTTATTCTAATCTCATAATACTATTTGCTGGGATGGATAGACAAAGAGAAATGAGAAACAACAAGCGCTACTTGGTTCTCAATTCCAGTCCTCGTGCCCCCCAGCTCTGCATATTTTGCATGTCTCTCTTTGTTAGCACACACCCTTATTCAGATAATAAGCTCCTTAGAAGATGAGCTCCGTGCATGCACTGTGTTCCCATTGACATGGTCCTACAGAAGTGTTTGTGCTCCCTTACTCCTGAGCAGGGGAAATCCTGATGAAGTTTACCTCCTTCGGAACATTCATTCACGGATTTGATCTGGAATTGCTCTCTTCATATTTTATAGGGTCCGAGCCTTTTATTTTGTCCCTATTGGCCCTGTGACATTTCTTTTGTTGTCTTGGGTGGCATCTTAAAAATAGATAAAAAATCAAATCAATTAATATAAAAGTAATATAATTTTAAGTAAAAGAAAATATCATAATATACATTCAAATATAAAAAGCATTGTAATATATTATAATATAAAAAGTATTACACAAATCACCTACTCTCATGAAAATCCCATATCAATTATGCTGGCAACCATAAATGTCATTTCCACCACATGCTGTCATTTCTCCACCACAGAGGGGCAGTGTGGTGGAAATGACTGTGGTGGAAATGATTTCTTCCCAAGTTTTTTTTTTTTTTGAAAATGGAAGATAGCTTTCACATACAAAAATGTTCAGAGAAGGGAAGCGCGAGACTGTGGTAATTGAGAACCGCCGTTTCACACTGCTCAAAACTCATTTTTGAATCATCATCAGTGGCTTAATCCTTTTTACATATGTAAACGGGTCCTCACAGACTGTGGAGTCAGAACAGCTGGCACTGTAGTCTTCTCTCTCTCCCAGGATCAGGAAACAGTCCTCCATAAAAATGTGTTGCTCATGTTCGTATATTTGGGTTAGAACTGTTCTGGAACAGTGTTGTAAATACAACTTAACCACTGATTACGCTTCAGTGGCAAACAGCGCCAAGAATCAAAGGTTATGTCTTCTTTCATGTTGAACAACTTTTCTAAAGAATATCTCTTGCTTGAGACTTTAGTCTTTGCAACTTTACAGATCTTATTTATGGACCAAG
>NW_024878789.1:0-2177 GCF_018340385.1 Cyprinus carpio
ATAATCTGGGATCCTACAGTGTGCCTAAGGTATTTTTGGAGTGGGGATTTTAAAATGCCAGGCCTGCATCCAAAATGTGATGTGAAATTAGGAATTTTGGCTCAATTGTTCCAGCTGACATTGATATTAAAAAAGATGCATAGTGTGAAACATGGGTTGTAATGACAAAAATTTCCACCCCTCATTATAGGATAAAGTGGCTCTGGATATAAGTGCTATAGGAAAGGACAGTGGTGTACTTGGTAAGAGTGAGGAGGTGGTGCCTGGTTTACATATTAAAGACCAAAGAAGGTACCATTAACTAGATGTGAATCTCTCAGATCAATTGAAAGTCTATGTGCTCAAAATGTGGCTCTATCATCTCACTCCATGTGATAGTTTTAATATCACTTGTAGTGTCTAACCCACCATCTAGCTGCTTACAAATTTTTTATCAAAATTTGGAAAAAAAAAAATGTAATCTTGTTAACCGAACCCAGTGAGGAGTGCTTATTTCTATGGCGATACTAATGTTAACTGTTAAATAAATCCAGTAGGAAACAACCCAAAGAACTAACATCAAAAATATTAAGACTCTCATCACTGCAAAATGGGATCCCACTCTGCTTGACAAAAACATCACAGACAAAGTAGCCAGATTTAGCATCTCCCAACAAGCCGGAAAGAGTCTTAAAAACATACACCCTGGTGTGTGGCTTATCAGATCATAACATGATAGGATACCTCCGCAGAAAAACTTTCTAAAAAAAAAATGTCTAAAATGAATATAAATATGACCCAAAAGGCAACTAAGCACAATCCCCCTGCCTGCAGGGATCTTGCTATACTTGAGAATGAGTTAGCAAACACTAACACTGGGATGAGGTCTCACAATATACAGTCAAGTGAACGAAAGGTTGTGGACATATTTACTTCTACAATGAGTAACATTTTAAATAAGTCCTAAAACAATGTAAAAGGCCACAAAGAAAAGTACAGCTTCCATGGTAGTAAGTGATGAAGTACGACAGTTAATAAAAAAGAGAAATTTTGCTTTAAAAACCACGTCTTAAAAACCAGATATGACACAGATCTGATGTTATTTTAAAGGTTTACGAAATCAAGTAGTGAAAGAATTGCAGCAACTTAAAAAGCAAGAAACTATTATATGAAAATCTCTAACTGAAGCTAAAATGAAATTGTAAAGTAATGTGGAAACAAAATTCATAGTCCCACTAAAACCTAATGCAAAATACAAGCAACAACTATATATGAACTAAAATGTGTTAAGAAAAACATATCAGACTCCTGTCCAAGTTGCTAATGCTTAATCAATTTTTTATTAAATCTACAGGTGGGAGACTGTAAGTCCTGCTTTGAAAAAAACATCTTTGCTCTAAAAATGTTTTTTTTTCTGTGAAAAGGAGCCAATTCCCAGGACCTTGCCTTCCTGCATAAATATAAAGACTTTAACTAAACTGTCTCACCTTTTTAAAAAACTGAACAAAAGACTGGCTCATAGAGCAGCAGCATTGTGGGATTGTGCCATCTGAGATGTGTAGCTGGGTGTAAAAAAGTGAGGTGTGTGCATCTGTGTGTGAGTTCGAAAACTGTATTTATTTATAACATTTATTTTTTATTGGGGCTAACTGGTTTCTTTTTTTTGGGACATTTGGCTGTATTTTAAGTGTAATATTTTTAAATATATATATATGCATATATATATAGATATATATATATATATATATATATTATTATATATATTATTATTTTTTTTTTTTTATTTTTTTTTTTTTTATTTTCTCATTATCTTGACTGCTACAAAAAGCTTCCTTCTATTGACAGGTGCTGTGACCAGCTAAGTGAGCAAACACTCGTGATAAATGCATCAGATTTCAGCCTCTTTATGTAATAATCTATGTTTAATTTTGTATCTGTCCCTATTCAAATAAAACAACAAATAAATAAATAAATAAATGCTTCCCTACTTGGGACTTCTCCTTCCATGGGGTCTTAAGGTTGGCAGTAATCAGCATGACCGCGGAGACTTTAAGGGGTGGAGGAAACAATATGGCTCAACCCCTCAACCCTCAAAAGGAATCTGCCAGGGAGGGGCTGTCAAAAAATGTCTCCAGAATGCGGCTGGACCATCTGAGGATGATTCGCCACTCTATAGGGAGCATAGCTCGAGACAGCTT
>NW_024878790.1:0-1654 GCF_018340385.1 Cyprinus carpio
CGTTTTACGATAAATGGGCCACATTGCGGCATTACATGTGGGCCGCTTTTTGAAATACACTTCCAATGAAGCCAGTGGTTAATGTGCCATATATTTGCAAACTCCAAACTGGCCCAGATACGTTTTTTAACGATAAATGGGCCCATTTGCGTCATTACATGTGGGCAATTTGGCTCACACACCAGATAAAACCAATGGTTAGTATTGCCATATATTTGCCAAAAACTGGCCCATACATCGTTTCGTGTCAAATGGGCCACAATTGCGGCATTACAGTGTGGGCCGAACTTTTGGCTCTACACCCAGGCTGAGGCCAATGTTTAATGTGCCATATATTTGCCAAAACGCTGGCCCCGAATACGTTTTGTACGATAAATGGGCCACATTTGCGTCGGCATTACATGTGGCGCCACTTTTATGGCCTCACATTCAGATGAGCCAATGGTTAATGTGCCATATATTTGCCAAAACTGGCCCAGATAACGCATTTTACGATAAATGGGCCACATTTGCGGCATTACATGTGGGCCTTTTTTGGCTCACACCCAGATGAGCCAATGGTTAATGTGCCATCATATTTGCCAAAACTGGCCCAGATACGTTTTTTACGATAAATGGGCCACATTTGCGGCATTACATGTGAAGCCACACTTTTGGCTCACATCCAGATATAGCCAATGGTTAATATGCCATATATTTTGCCAAAAACTGGCCCAGATACGTTTTACGATAAATGGGCCACATTTGCGGCATTACATGTGGGCCACTTTTGGCTCACACCCAGATGAAGCCAATGGTTAATGTGCCCATATATATTTGCCAAAACTGGCCCAGATACGGTTTTATGATGAATGGCCCACATTTGCGGCGGCATTATATGGGGCCACTTATTTGGCTCACAACCAGATATGCCATAGTTGCCAAAACTGGCCCAGTGCTCACTGCCACATTTGCCATATTACCTCTTTGCCAAAACTAGATGGAGCCAGATAAAGCTATATTTTATGATGAATTGGGTATTACGGGCCACATTTGCAGCATTATATGGGGCCACTTTTTGGCTCACAAACCAGATAAGCCAGTGCTCACTTTTGTGCTATATTTTTGCTGCCAAAACTGGCCCACATACATTTTAAGATAACAGGGGCCATATTTGCTTTAACATATGTGGGCCATATTTGTTCACACCCAGATTAGCCTTTGTCGGTTGTAGGCCACTTTTTGTCCAAAGGTAGTCACCACTTATTGTTTTTGTGTGGATTTTGGGCCATATCTCATTATTTACCACATGGGCCACTTTAGAGTCACATTCAAATTTACACATTGCCGTAGCAACCGTATCTGTTGGCTCTCACGAAGTCCCCATAGGTGGATTTTTGATATTTTGGGCCAATAGTTTGCTGTGTCACATATGGGCCACTTCAGGGTTACATCCAATTTTGTCTGGGCCCTAAAAGGCCTGCAGTTTTCTAAAAGGACATGCAAAGCATAAATAGTCATATTTAAACTGTTTTTGGAATTTGTTTAATTTACTTACTCAGTATATTTAGGTCTTAATATTGTCTAATTTCACAAAATCAAATGTATCTTAATGGTCTCTATTAAATATGTTTATTAATGCACATATGGATAAGTAATTGGACAAGGGTTTTCA
>NW_024878791.1:0-1959 GCF_018340385.1 Cyprinus carpio
CTGCTGTAAACCATCGCAGTGGGACTCTAACCCACACATCCTGGAATAGGAGGCCGGGATTTACCCATTAGGCCACTGGGGCTGTATGCAGTAGTTAACTTGCCCTTTTAATTCTCCATCTTAATCAGGAGACATTTAAAATAACCTCATACAGCCTTCTTGATGAACGACTACTATGAGAGGACCGAGCTGTGCCCCTTTTTTTAAGCACTCAGGCGCTAGAAGTTAAAACTCTTAGCAGAGGATGGTTTCCATCCATCAAGCTCGAGATACGGGGCCTGGCACGCCTGCTGCTGGTGCCACTCCTGCTGTGGGTGATTCCGGTGATTGACCTCTACCATACAACCGCAGGCCGGGAAACGCTGTGTGCATTTTTCCTTTTTAGGCTGCTGGGGCGGTCATGCCGCGTGGTGCAAAGCAATTGCTCTTTTAATTCTTTTTCATCTTATCTTGTGAAGCTTTTAAAATACTTAAGCACTCAGTCTCTTGGATGAATGACTACTATGAGAGGACCCAAGCTGTGGATGTTGCCCCATGTTTTTTAAGCATTTTAGGAACGTCTCAAAGTTAAGAAAAGCTTGTAGGCCAGAGGGGTGCGGTATATCGATCCAATCGTACCCACTACGCGCGGCTTATGGGGCCCACGGCTGCGGCTTTACGCTGCTCCACTCTGCGTTTCCTGTAAGTGATCCCTCTCAGATTGGAACCGTCAAAACATACACAGTCTCCCTTTCCTCCAGGGACAGTGATAGACTACGACCAGTGCTTTTTCGTCGTGAGGCGACTAGGGGCTTTTTTAACGAGTCTGTCTGTGGGCCGCACCGTGCAAACACTTTTAATCTTCTCGACATCTATGTTCTTAACCATGAAGATGAATCAGAATTAAAGTTGCTACTATGAGGAGGCGCAAAGCACATGTTGAAGGTACAGGCATCTTAGCAGTGACTGGTCGGAAGTGCATCGCCCTTGGGGTAAGGAACTGAAGGAACCACATGCCTAGAAGTTGAGAAAACTTTAGCAAGAGGATGGTCTTGTCGACTTCCAAAAGTCGCGAAAACTGTGCCTTATCCATAAGGCCACTGGGGCCAGGTGCAGCAGCTAACTTGCCCTTTTTAATTCTATATCTTATTCAGGGGAGGCCTTTAAAATACACACACACAGGCTTCGGATGAACGACTACTATGAGAGGACCAAGCTTTTCATGTTGCACATTTTTTTTAAGCATTTAGGCACATCTTGAAGTTAAAGAGTCTTAGCAGAGGATGGTTTTGATCCATCGACCTCTGGGTTATGGGCCCAGCACGCTTCCGCTGCGCCACTCTGCTGTAAGTGATCCCAGATAGGACTCTAACACACAATCGCGGTGGCTTAGAACGCCAGTGCCTTTTCCATTAGGCCACTGGGGCTGTTTTTGTGGCAGCTAACTTGCCCTTTTAATTCCACATCTTGTTCAGGAGGCCTTTAAAAAATACAAAACACAGAGTCTTCTGGATGAACAACTATGAGAGGACCAAGCTTTTCACGACCAGACAGTGGATGTTGCCCCTTTTTTGGGGACTCAGGCGCATCTAGAAGTTAAAAACTCTTAGCAGAGGATGGTTTCAATCCATCGACCTCTGGGTTTATGGGCCCAGCACACTTGCGCTTGCGCGCCACTCTGCTGTAAACCACTGCAGGTGGGACACGAACCCACACCACCTGGAATAGGAGGCCTGGGATTTACCCATTAGGCCACTGGGGCTGCTATGCAGTAAGTTAACTTGCCCTTTTAATTCTCCATCTTAATCAGGAGACATTTAAAACAACCTCATACAGCCTTCTTGATGAGCGACTACTATGAGAGGACCGAGCTGTGCCCCCCCTTTGTTAAGCACTCAAGCTTCAGAAGTTAAAACCTCTTAGCAGAGGATGGTTTCCATCCATCAAGAGGTGGGACACCCAACCCACAACACCTAGAAT
>NW_024878792.1:0-1808 GCF_018340385.1 Cyprinus carpio
TAACTTAAGACTGTCAGATGAAGACATCAAACAATGAACAAGATTGATAAAATCTTGCTCTTTTATTGACAGTGAAGCTTGTCTTTGATTTGAAACATACAAATCTCTGAGTTCAAAATTATTTGGGGTAGAGACATTGCAGACCTTAGCTGTACTTGTGGACTTGATCCTGCTACTAATTTAGGCCTATTTGACTTTTTGCATGCTTATTTATATGATTAACTAAAAAACATGATTGTGTTTATTACACTAATAAACTCATTAGTCTTCATATATTGCTATTTTGTATTCAAATGTTCATTCTGCTCCCATCAAATGGAGTATCTGATACTGTGACCTTAGATATTTCATTGGATCAGTTTGCCTTAGATTGGTAGATCACCAGGCAATTTTTTCAGACTATGAGGAATAATAGGATGCATCACTGACCAGAGTGCATGAGGATATGCTGTTCATGTAATCATTAACAAAATCACCTGGATCTATCATCATCATCTTCATCATCATCATCACCATCATCATCATCATCATCATCATCATCTTTATTGCCGGTAAACAGTAATTTGAACTCCATTCACATATACTATTCCAAGAATTTCTGGGTCTTAAATACTTGAATTTGGTTATATCAAATGCAAGGCCATAAAGTCTTAAACATATTAAATGTAATAAGAAAAATCTTAATTATCATTTTTAAAGATCTAAATTTGGGGAAAAACAGGAAATTGTAAAATATGGCTTTCATAGATATTAGTTCTATAATTCCATGTATTTCTAAAAGAATTTTTACTAATGGCCACAGGCCGACCAAAGTTCTGTACAATAATTACAATACAAATAAACAGAAAAGAAACACAAAATCACTATCCAATTAGAGACACAAAACTAGATAAAATAACATGTTAAAAGCTGAGACAAACAAATAAGTTTTGAGACTAGATTTAAACTCAGATAAAGTGGGAAGCCATTTTAATTTGGGTCGTGAGATTATTTTCCCACAGATTGGGACCAGACACTTCAAAGGCTCTATTGACCCTTGTTTTCAAGCGGGTTCTGGGAATCTTACGGAGGAATTTGTTTCCCAATCTAAGTCCTCGCTTAGGAGTGTAAGGGTGGAGTAAATCCGTCAGATAAAATAGTGCTAGATTATTTAAGGATTTATAGACAAGTAATAAGATTTTATATTCAATTAAATACTGAACAGGCAGCCAATGTAGAGATCTCAGTTAGGGGTAACATTTTTTTTACATCCCTTAAGGAATCTAGCTGCTGCATTTTGAACTACTTGTAAATGAGAAATTGAGTCTTCGAAGCACCATAATATAAAAATTGCAATAATCCTGCTGAGATGTAATGAAGGCGTGGAAAGTTCAAAAGGCTGTGATTGAATTAAATAAATGTGAGTTTCTGAAGCATAAGTGAGCCCTGGATTATGACAATGTTTAATTTATGGTGTTTATATCATGCTTGCCTTTTGAAAAAATTTGCTGTTTTGACATTGAAATGGGCCATTCTTGGTTTTCACGAAAGCATTAAGCAGCAATGTTTTGAACATTCATCAAACAAATCAAATCAAATCAAATCACTTTGTCACAAATTAATGATCAGCATATTAGAATGAATAATACCAAACTTTTGACAGACAGCGTATAATCATGTATAATCATACATGATTAATATAAATAGGATCACGAATTTTGACTTAGGCTATAATTTTCATTTTCTGTTTAGAATGTTGCTGTATGTTGCCCTACCCCACCCATTCAGTATTCATTTTATTTGTGCAGGCCTTTAAATTTATTTGTAAA
>NW_024878793.1:0-1865 GCF_018340385.1 Cyprinus carpio
TGAGCTTTCCATTCTTTTCAGTTGCTTAGTTGCACTGACAGAGTGTTACTGTTTACAGAACTAAAAAGAACGCTTTTATACTTGAAGCTCAAACTTAAGTTCATGGTCATAAAACTAGTAACTCACTGAAACCTGTTTTTCTGTATTGCAAAATCAATTAATTTAAGATGTTAGAAACACCTTTCATGTGGGCAAGCCTTAGTCTTAACTTTGTACAAACCTTCATAATCTAACAGAGATAGAAGGTTTTAGCACTTGTGGGCTTTCTTTCTTTTCAATTGCATAGTTGCAATAACAGAGTGTTACTGTTCACAGAAGCGCTAAACTGGTCGCTTTATGCTTAGAATTAAAAATGTTCAGGATCATAAAAATAGTAACCCCACGAAATCTGTTTTCAGCCAAAAACAATTGATTTAAAAATGTTAAAACACCTTCATGTGGGGGAAGCATTAGTCTTAACTTTGTACAAACCATCATAATTTCTAACAGAGAAAGAAGGTTTTAGTTGCACTAACAGAGTGTTTCTGTTCACAGAAGCGCTTAAACTGAGAGTTTTAATGCTTAGAAGCTCAAACATAAGTTCATGATCATAAAACTAGTAACTCACTGAAATCTGTTTTCTGCATTGCAAAACATTTCATTTAAGATGTTAGAAACACCTATAATGTGGGCTGATACAAACCATCATACTCTAACAGAGAAAGAAGGTTTTCAGCACTTGTGGGCTTTTGTTTCTGTTAATTTGCTTAGTTGCACTAAGAGAGTGTTTTGTGTTCACAGAAGCTGCTTAAACTGAGCTGCTTTATGCTTAGAAGCTCAAACATAAGTTCATGATCATAAAACTAGTAACTCACTGAAATCTGTTTTCTGCATTGCAAAAACATTTCCATTTAAGATGCTAGAAACACACCTATAATGTGGGCAAGCTTTTTAGTCTTAAACTTTGTACAAACCATCATACTCTAAATAGAGAAAGAAGGTGATTTCAGCACTTGTGGGCTTTGTTTCTGTTCATTTGCTTAGTTGCACCAACAGAGTGTTTCCTGTTCACAGAAGCTGCTTAAACTGAGCGCTTTATATGCTTAGGAAGCTCAAACATAAGTTCATGATCATAAAAACTAGTAACTCACTGGAAATCTGTTTTCTGCATTGCAAAAAACATTTCATTTAAGATGTTAGGAAACACCTTTAATGTGGGCAAGCTTCTTAGTCTTAACTTTGTGTACAAACCATCATATTCTCTAACAGAGAAAGAAGGTTTTCAGCACTTCTGTGGGCTTTGTTTCTTTGTTCATTTGCTTAGTTGCACTCAACAGAGTGTTTCTGTTCACAGAAGCTGCTTAAACTGAGCTGCTTTTTATGCTTAGAAGCTCAAACATATGTTCATGATCATAAAACTAGTAACTCACTGGAAATCTGTTTTCTTGCATTGCTAAAACATTTCATTCATGAGCGTTTATGCTTAGAGCTCAAAACATTAGTTATGACCATACAACTTGAAATCACTGAAATCTGTTTTTCTGCTTTGAAAACAACATTTAAGATGTTAGAAACACCTTTAATGTGGGCAAGCTTAGTCTTAACTTGCTCAAACAGTCATATTTCTAACAAGAGAACGAAGGGTTTTTAGCAGTTGTGGGCTTTCTTTCTGTTCATTTGCTTTTGTTGCACTAACAGAGTGTTACTTTTTACAGAAGCACAAACTGACCGTTTATGCCAGAAGATCAAACAAGTTTATGATCTTAAAACTAGTAACTCACTGGTCTGTTTTTTTCATTGCAAAAAAACCCCTTTAAGATGTTAAACACCTTTTAAAGGGGCTCGCTTTGTCTTAACTTTGTTTAAACAGTCATATTCTCTAACAG
>NW_024878794.1:0-14799 GCF_018340385.1 Cyprinus carpio
TCACATTATACCTTTTTTTGTTTGTTTGTTTAGTCTACATGTAGGGTGCTGCTAACATCTGCTTGAAGCGAGGGTGTAGAATTGGGGTGGGGCTCTAGGAACAAGTCCCTACCAATAACCAGCGACTACCAAACTGTCCCTTGCAATCATTTTGATCAAACAATTAAATATAGGCAGAGGGGAAAACACCCCTCCTGAGGACTGTGCATTTTTTCTGTGAAAAAAAAGGCAAATGTGTTCTGAATAACCATCATGAGCAAAATAGTATAAAATACCCCCTTGATGGGGGTGGGTAAAAAAAAAAAATAATAATAATAATAAAAATAAAAAAAATATCTAGAGGTGTAAAATTTAAGAACGCAAATAACGGGTGTCTTTAAACCCCCTCTTTTAGTGTAGAAAGAACTACTCTTTGTATTTAACGGCCACGCTACTCTTTAGAATCAGTGTAACTTAAGGAACTTGAGTTGCTTCAATAAAAGCTTATTGCCACGGCTGTAGTAAAAAGCAGTGTATTGCGTTTAGTAGAGTATTATGAGAGAGAGATGGACTGAGCTGACATCAGATTACCTGCATCTGGATAAGCAGCATTCAATCTTCTAGGATCAGCCCTATATCTACACAAAAACATTAGTTTGAATGTCTGCCAAGGAAAGCGATATCTTTGTTTTAACATGATTTCTGATGGCAGCGCTGCTCACTGCATTTATTTGCTGCGTCAAGCTGTTATTGAAATTAAACACAACTTCCGTTTACAACAGAGCTTATTTTTTCAATGTAAAGTCTTCACCACTGACTTATAAAAACCAAAAACAGTCTCTTGTCGCCATCTAATGTCGGAACAACGTCACCATCGCGAACACAAACACCATTTCTCAATACTAAACACTATAATACTAATATTTATATTGAATAATAATATTTAATAAACAACAACAACAGCCATCATAAGTTGCGAGGCAATTCAGCCAAAATTACAAAAGCAGCGCTCTGATATACAGCATTAAAGTGACATAAACAATGATAATTTTGCCAAAACTATTTGCTCTGGAACAAATAATAGATTATTGAGACAAAAGACTGACTGTTAGATTTACCCACAACAAATTATATCCATAGGCGCGGAAAAATCGGAGTGTCTATTTACACTAAGCGCAAATAGGTCGCCTTGTTGTCAGAGACACCAGCTTCACACGTGATTGCTAGTCAACATTACAAAAGACGGTCTTCAGATATTGGATTCAGTGGTGTAGATGATAAAACGTGGGTCATATTCATTTTGACGCAATCGACCCGGGTTCAAATCTGCCTTTGGCTTAACTTTTTTCTCCCTTTCAAATTTCAAATCAACATCAGAAAAGCATTTTTTAAAATAAAATTAAGGAAATAATCAACAAGTTGAAAATAAAGTATTTGGTAGGGTTAGGGTAGGTCCATAGACTCTAGAAAAACGGGTAGGTCTAGTACTTTTGTCCCAATAAGGTGGCATCCATTTAATATTTTGAATTAAATCAATATATTTATTTAAAATAAATCAATGTTATTATTGCATACTGTTTTATAATGTATTACAATGCTGATATGCGCATAATTGCCACTATCTGCAACAAGTAATTAGCAGAATAACCTGCTATTTTAGTATAAATAGAATCTAGCTAATAGCATATCACTAAAAAATACTGCTATTTACACTTAGCTCTATCGCGGGAACCCAAACCCACCCCCCGCGTGTACAGCACCCCCAACCTAAAATATCTTCCCGTGCCCCTGATTATATCTCACGTTTAACCACTATAGAGACATCAGAGCCAGCGGCAAATTCCAGAAGATCTGGCCGAGGTGAGGCTGCTCTCGGCGGATGTAATGAGCGCTGAACACCCGCTGACACCCTGGAACTCTCATCTCCGAAAAACATTGAAGCAAATTTTCAAATTATTAACAAACCACATATCTGATTCCAAAGAAGTACATTCTTGCCTAAAAAAAAAAAAAAAACTATTCCGTGACACAACAGTATTGTTTTCAATTATAGTGATTTAAGTATTTCCAGACACTCCCGAGAAATACAGCAAGCGAGATACAAACAGGATGGGTTAGAAGCTCTGAAACACTCTAATATTGACACTCAGATCTAGACCAAAGAACGTTGTTCCTGTATAAGGGAATAAAAAAATGATCGATAGTTTGAAATACGGTGTTTAAAAAACAAAAAAGAAAGAGAAAGCGACTTTGGGTATTTTTAGCTCTTTTATAGCCTAAAAACGATGGAATTTAAAAACAAAAAAATTTGGGTGGGGCAAAAATAACGGGATCTTTGGTCATTTGATTTTTGTTTAATATTTAAAGTAAAAAAGAAATTTTTTGTTTTTGTAATTTCAAAAAACAAAACAAGAATTTAATTTTTTTTTTTTTTTTCTTTCAGGGTAGAAAATGAATAAACAGCTTGAATATTCGATTTCTACACGGGGGGGAATTAAACGCCCCTTTCTGCTGATTGGTCAGACAAAAAAAAAAAAAAAGATCAAACTGTCATCAGTTCTTCTGCAGTTCCTCGCAGAATACTAGTCCCCTGCTTGCTGCTGGGGGGATTTCAGCCTACCATATTTTTCCCAAAATGTAAAGTCACTTTTTATCATGATATATACTGTGATTTATTCTAAAAATGACTTAAATAATGCATTTAATGTCAAATAACCTTAATGTAGACTTTTAAAAATAGGCGCATCAAGCAGCCTACTAGCTGTGTATTGGTTCATGTTTTGCGCTAAAGCAGTGCATTCTGTTGTTTTCTTTATTTTTCAACGGGACGACATTTTGTAGTCATTTTGAATGTACACAAATAAAAATATGCATTTTACCAAATGACTATAAATGACAACTTATTAAATTATTTCCCCTCTTGAGGAACAAATCCAGGTGAACATCAACTAATTCTCAATTAAATTAATAAACTGTTTGATTGTGCATATTTCCTGTGCACTTCAATACTGGTCTGTGCTTGACAGTAGTCGCGTTTTTCTGTTTTATTTAACTAGGGTAACTAGTAAGATGTTTTTCTAAAGGCTTATTAGGTCTACCTTCTTTTTTCCGAAACACACACACAAAAATGTCCTGCTCGCACTTACCCATTTAATGGCAGAGAACGGTGACTTTCACTTTTCATTCTTTAAGCGGATGCAAATCTGTCATAAAAAATATGCATCTCCTGTATGCTATATTCCAAACGTCTGAAGTATACAGTAAGGTTTGGTGAGAAAACAAAACCAAATGGCAATTAATTACATTTATGTAAATCTTGTGTAAAATTCTGTGTGCAGTGCAGTAAATCAGACTACAGTTACTTTTTATAGATTTACTATTATTCACACAATAGAAATAAATGATTCATCGTTTATTGATCTCTTTTAACCTCTTTTTTTTTTTTTTTTTTTAACGTTCCTTTCTAAAATAGTCTACCGCTTATATACACTCAGAAAGTCTTCCAGTTTGTGGACATTCACACAGTTATCAGTCATTAATCCGTGGCTATACAGCATTTGACCAAAGGGTTTACAGTAATTTCAGGTTTAAGGTATGTTTCAACATTGCATCAACTACTGATGAACGCATTATTTTTATTTAAATGATCACCAGTAGGTTAACCATGCATTATTATGTATTATTGAAAGGCTTTGGTCTCTTTCAAACCCATTTAAAATGCACAAATTCTCACATTTCTTATTTGCAGACATTCTCAAACTCTTTGTCCTCTGAACCTCTTTTACCTAACATATTTACTTTAAAGGGGTGGTCAATCAGCTTAATTTTGTAAAAGACAATATCTCCCTATGCGTTAAACTTTGAGCATCGTAACTTTGCAGATGTTTTTATGCTCAAACAGCAACATTACACACTAAAAGTTAAAAAGTGAAATCATAATCAGTGATCTCCCTTAAGTACCTCTGACATAGATGAATGGTCATATGGCATAATAAACAAATGAAGGTGGTAAACATAAAATATTTCATCTTTTTTTTAGTAAGTGTATGATTTATTTTAATTTTACATTTTTAAGTGATTTAATTACTTTTCAGCCTTTCGACTAAACTCTACCCCCCCCCCCTTATTCCACCTTCCCGCTGGGCAGTTCGCTTTGACGAACCCCAACTGCTGCTGCAACGCGAACAGAGGGTGCAGGAACTGCACAGAAGGACTGATGACAAGCATGGTTTGATCTTTTTTTTTGTCTGACCAATCAGCAGAAAGGGAGTTTAATTCCACGCGTAGAAATCGAATATTCAAGCTGTTTATTCATTTTTTTTCTAACCCTGAACGAAAAACTAAAAATTAAGTCAATTTTGTTTTTCTTTTTTTGCAAAAAATAAAAAACGGAAAAAGGAGGCTGTTTTTTCATTTTTCTACTTACAAAATTAAACAAAAGCAAAACTCAAATGACCAAAAGATACACGGACCCACAATACACAGTCTTCCAGCCTAGGATGAAGTATTATGCACATTAACAATAATTTGTGACAAATATACTGTGATTTTATGGTAAACTATGAGTGGCGCTCTGTGGTGCAGCATGATTTGGAACAGCGTCCTGGATCACCGCAGTCAGTCTTTAACTTAATTTATCTTAATGTTGTTAAACTGAATTCACAAAGCAAACTGTTAGCTGAAATATAAAATAAAAAAACAACAACATTGAAATAAGTGTGTGTTGTTTATCTGTCAATCAAATGCATGTGAAAGTTGTGTACTCCAGCAACAGTAGAGTTTCACAAAATCAAAAGTGTGTGATTATTGTCTGTTCAACATAGTAACATGAAAAAAAACTGTTTATGAATTATGAATATGTTGGCTACCATAAGCTATTAATAAAGCAGACT
The DNA here is from genome assembly GCF_018340385.1 of Cyprinus carpio. NCBI lineage: Eukaryota > Metazoa > Chordata > Actinopteri > Cypriniformes > Cyprinidae > Cyprinus > Cyprinus carpio. The sequence continues at coordinate 4,872 of NW_024878794.1, forward strand.
TTAGATGAAACTGCGGTCAAAGGTCTATCATAAATGCGAACTTGATCATGCAGTGTTTACAGGAAACACTAGTCTCTGAGTTTGAAACTTAAAAGTCTGACAGAGCAGGGATTACACAAAGCTGCTTCTTTGCAAACATGAATATTAGCATAAGACTGTGATTTATTGAAATTGAACAAAGAGACAGAGACACACAGCCAACTGATAGCATGCCATTCTTTTTATGATTGTAAAAAACCGACGTGTCATTGAATAAAATATTACATGAATTGCCCGTCAAATCCGTGTAACAGAAATTTAAGAGTGCATTATAACACAGCAGCTGTACACTTCTGAAGCAGATTTACCAGCACTGAGATGCCAAATAAACCAGCTTCTCTTTCAGAGCATATAAACAAGCTCAAGCTCATTTCAAGCATGGAGGCAGAAGGTTTTTAAGATCATGAGCAACATAAAATCAGTCAAATGTTTCTAAAACTTTGACAGATACTGTAAGTTTGCAGAGATTTAAACTAGACGTTATAATTGATGTGACTTGTTTTCAGAATCAGCTCAAAGAGAGAAAAACAATGTACTTACCATCAGATACAACTGGAATTACAGCTACAAAAATTAACATAAGTAACTCCATGTTCAGGTGAAGTTATGATCATCTCTCTGCATTGTCAAAGTGAAAATCTGAAAGTGATCTGGTTCACAAAGACAATACAGTACAGGTTAATATTTAAACCTGTTTTATTTTCTTCCTTGTGACTGATAAAGAGTTCTGTAGAACAAAAGTTAATCCAGACAAACCACCCATACGGAAAGGTAATATATTCACATATATGTGAAGCACTGTTAAATATATTGAAATATATTTTGAAAATATATATTTTTAAAATACCATATGTTGCATGTGTGTTTACATAGGCTATTTGGCAATGCATTTTGTTTCTACACTATGTTTACCATTTTTAAAGTTATTATTATATTATGTTATATTATATTATATTATATAGATCCTATATTCTAATTCAATTTAGGCCTACTATCATCGTCCTTAATATGCATTATCAAGTGTCAGGATTGCGCTTATAATTTTATGTACTATGTAAACGCTTGTGTAATGTGTTTGATGGATGCCGTTTGTTTGAACATTCGAGGCACATTTAAACTGTGGCAGAGATACCATGGAAACGTGGGCGTAAACTCAGCTGACAAGTAGCAAAAATTCCTCTCTCACTGTTGTCGTTTTTACTGCTTTAAGGTAAGTTTAGTCCCTTAAAATTACACAAATAATACATATTAACTTCTTTTCCTGACACTTTTCTTTATACATACGGGTAATTTGACATCGCTTCTGTTGAATATTTACTTTACAGAAATGGCTTCAGTGTCATGGGAATAAGTTCATTAGCATCAGCAACCGTGAGACAGCCAACAGAGTACTAACTATATAAGAGGTAAGCTTAGCTATAGATTTTGAGCTCTTATTTTGGCGGAAAGTTTGGGATTTTAAATCACATATTATGTAGATGAGTTTTTTTTTATAGCTTTGTAAATGTTTTGGTTGGCAATTTGTTAATGGATGAATAAAAAAGCTACTTAATTTAACCTAAAAGTATGCACTGTACTGTTAATTAGGGTTGCCATCCCGCTCTGTATAATATGGAATCGTCTCGCAGATTTAAGGCATCAAAGAAGCATTATGAAAGCTTATATGGAATGCAGTTTGTCCCCGTGATGAAGGCGATACATGTCCGATGACCACTCTAGACCATACTAATACCAAACTCTAAGCTGAGAATCTACCTTTTTTCTTTTTTGACAAGTGTTTAGATTTGTGAGCATAGCTGTTCGAGGGAGGCTTTAAGACCAAGCTGAATCCTCTGCCGGCTGCTCGCTTCCCGGGCCTCACAGCGAAAGTATAGTACTCGCCAACTGCAAAGCTAGGTGTTTTTAACGCTCAATGCTTCGCCTTCAGCTAATCAGTTTGGGAGAATGCAAACAAGGCGTATTCCAACATCCAGTCATGCAAGAAAACGCATTACGCAATCTGCAGGGAAGACATAACTGGCCAAGGAAAGTCAGCTTTCTTCTTTAATGTAGGTAATACCAAGTTGTTAAACACCTAGATGAAATAACAATTTATTTTTAAATAATCCTTACAGCGTACTCTTTAACCTTTGAATATGTAATGATTGGATTTCATCAAGACTAAATTCAAAGATTCCCATCCTGTAATAAACAATAAAATCCTCCAATCTCAAGTGAGGATTCATGTAGAAAGAGTTTAGGACAACACCTGGCTCAATTTCCTCCCCGTCTCCTTATACTCGAGTTCCCGACCCCTCACATCCCTCTCCTCCTTCCCCTCAGGCCATGCAAAACCCTTCTGGCCAAATCTGATATCTTGGTTGTTTTAAGTGACATCAATATAAACACTCTAAAAGGGTTGAGTAAGATGGTTTCAACTCCCACATCAATAGAACAAACAAGAATAAAGAAAAAACAAAAACCTGTTCTCCTTGTTGTGGAGAGATGCCCCAATAAAAGATCTTTTATTAACCATCTAGTTTGTCCTCAAAACTGGTAGGGGTGGACCCTTTGGGGCACAAGAGAAAGGGTCCAACAAAAGTTGCACAAATATTTGGGTGCTAAATGTTTACTGTCCTTTGTTAAGATTTGGGTATTTAAAGGGATTTGGCAAAACCACTCAAGGAGAAGAATCTAGAAGTCAGAACTTCCCCCGCACAAATTGCTGTGTGTATCTCTCTATTTGCCAGGTATGCTGACTCTTTGAAACTCTTTTCTAATATTGTTTTTTGAATTGTGCATTATGTATTTTATGCTGATCAGTTGTGTGATGAATTCTTTTTGATTTCTTTTAATCGATGTTTAATCCTACCTGGTAAATCAATAAATGTTATTCTGATTTATTCTGCATTATTCTTAATCTGGCCATTTCTAGTAGATTAAAGCCGGTTGCATTACCTCAAATCTGTGTTCAGGGATTGTCTATAACTAAAGGTTTAATAGATGGAGCATGGGGCACATCAATTGGAGTCCATTTCATTGATGACTATCACTGTCTTAAATAAGTTGCAGTTTTCTATAAATATATAAAAAACTATGCTTTTTGTTACGGTAAGCAGAGCTGAATCAATTTAAAGGTGCAGATACATTTCACCCCTGCATCCAAATGCTTAAGATCAGAAATTGACATGTTTGTGTCCGGGAAGAGTATTCAATCCCGCTGAAATGTTACTTCTAAAGCTTATACCGGTCTGCAGTGAACGCACAATTGAAAAATATAAGACAATCAGAAAAATCTAAGATCCAAAAATTCTAAAACACAGTTAAGTATATGATCAGCTACATAGTGAAACTAAGAGTCACTTATATAATTGGAGTCAGGATCAAAATTATTCATGGAGTCAGATTTGAATTCGATTAAAAATTGTATTAAACAATTAAGATGATTTTTTCCAGAAGTGCCAGAGGACTTACACACTGCTGGGAAACTCTTCGACTTGTACCTACCAGATTCCCGCTTGCCAGCTGTGTGGGTGGAACTTTTACAGTTAGTGATATTCCTCCCAGATCCTCCAGTCTCAGGCGAAAGTGACGCCATCACATGCATAATTCAGATCCAAACGGAGCATGATGTTTGATAAATCTTCTTCTGTCTGCAGCTACCGTGGTAAGCTTCATTTTTGTTTACCTTTTAGAAACAGCGCTTGAGGGAAAACTTAGACGCGACTCTCTATATAAACACATTTTATAGAATGGGTCGGTATACACCAGGATAGACCTGAACCGAAAACCCCGGTGGTGTTTAAGATTAATAGAGGAACAACATGGCTTATCAGGGAAATGGTAGTTTGAGTGTAGACAGAGATATAACGGAATCGCATGCTTTGCAAATAAAAGAGATCCTTTTCGCCATGCAAAAAGGGAGTAGATTTTGAATAATGATCAACAAATTCTAGCCTGGTAATGCTACCGGGCGGGGCCAAAAATTGGAAGCTAAATCTTTCATCGAAAGCCACTGGTCAAAGCGATTGTTTATATGCTGCGCTTAGCCTGATTTTGGCTACTATTGCAGAAAAATGAACGCATAATGAAGCTAACATAAAAGAGCTTTAGAAGCAACGATCAGATAGATTATCGAAAAGCCTCAGAGCAGGCTGAAGCATCTGTGTATGAAAAACAAACTTGGGCAAGACAGGGCTTAATGCTGATGGAAACGCAAAATTAAAAAGCTTCTGAAAAGAAGCTAAAATTGATAAAAATACACTCCGCTCTCGAAGAGAGTGCTGCGAAGTCTGCAGGGTTTCCCGTGAACCGCGGGGTCAAAGAAGCGCTATAAACTCTAAATTTGAAGGCTTAGATAAACAGTGATAGTGATGAAGATGATGTTGCTGCTTTAGCAAGCAATGTTAAAGATAGTTTGTCCATCACTAAGGTTCGTGAGTCGGTCCCCAAGCTGACAAACCTAGTTCGGTGGAAAAAGGATTCTCTCTCCGAACCCGCGAAGTGCGATATGGATTATCAGCCTCAAATAGACTCAAGAGGGGACAGCACAGTCCAACAACGACTGAACTAAAAACTGGCGCTTGCTCCTCAGGAAACCACATTGAAAAATTTAAGCAAATTTAAAACAATGACTTAACGGATGATGAAGTCACTACCATTACCGCCCTTAACTTATAGTGGAAGAATGTACTCAAACACAAAAGAAGTTGTGGGAATGATGCCAAGAAAAAGGCCCTTTCCAACCCTATCTGGGACAACTTGATGTTACAATCATCAGCGTACAATTTAGAGGTCAGAGATGTCTCATAGATTGCTCTCCTCACTATTCCAGAGGAACTAAAACCAAAAATGTCCCCTCTGAATTAAGATCTGAGAAATTATAATTAAAAAGAGAAGGTGAGAATGAAAAACAACGCAGTATGAAAGATTGAAAGAAACTTTGTTAGGAGTTAAGGGTACCAACACACGCTTGAGTGGAATAGGATTTTAGAAATAAAAACAGTTTCAACAAAAGAGCCATTTGAAATGTGGCGCAGAGCGTGCCAGGGTGACGCATAAAGAGCATTCAGGATTAGAAGATGACAGCGATCTGTAAGTTTTATCACTACAACTCCTGAAAAAATAATAGTAGGGTCTCAGCATTCAGCAAGCAAGCTATGCATGGAGCCGACATCCATCTGAGAAGGCTCTACCGTCACTGGGTGGATTGGGCTTCCAAAATAGAAACCAGACTCAAACAAAACCAAAGCTCGCTCTACTTAAATAACGCGAATGGTTAGCAGAAGGAAACACAAAGTGCTAAAACTTCTAACGTTAGCTCCAAACCTCAGTCACAACTTCTGATGCTATTATGTAAAAAAAGTAACCATATAGATCTGCTAAAATTGTTTCAGATCCGAAAAAGCACACAACACAATCAAACAATGCATTCTAAAAATGACAGTGAAATTCTTAAGCTTTAGGAAATTTGATTGCTAAAATAATGCTCCAGAGAGCAGCCCAATTCAAGCTTTAAAACCAACCGCCAAACCAAAGCAGCCCATACAAAAATTTACAGGCAGATCTCGCTGTCCTACTAGCAAAATATAACAATCCCCATTAGGTGCGTGGGGTCTGCCGTTGTTGTAGGGAAGCATTATCAAAAGCCGCAATCGAATCAAAAATAAGAGCTAATCTTGGAGGCCGGTTAGTTAACATCCTATCTGATACTGGTGCCGCCATTACCCTGCACATACATTCCACTACCCTTAAGTACACGAACAATCCAAATTCAAAGGTATAGGCGATACTTTAATGACAGCAACTCAAACACAGCCAGTCCAGCCTAACTTAGGCATGGTAGTGTTAAACGAGTCGTTCTGGTATTTACCAGATAACAGTGAAGGAACTGTATTAGGGAATGACATCATGAGAAAGCATGGGTTTGTAATTCATTGTTTTGAGAAACAAATTGAAGTACAAAACCAACAAAATAGCAAAGAGATGTCTGTCTCAAAGACATACCAGCATTATGTCCATATCCAGTACAGATCCGATTCAACTTCTCATCAACAAAACACAGCTGTGTTTGGGCTAATCATGAACACGCACTGCGGCCTCATTGACTTTGAAGTGATGCATTGAGGAGAGCCCCCTCCTCCCCACAAAAAAAACAATATCGCATCAAGCCAGAGGCAGAGGTCGCTGTTCATGAGATAGTGAAACAGCTTGAGATTAGAGGGACAGTTCAAGCATGCAGTTCAACTACAAATTCTCTGTGTTTACCTGCTCAGTAAAAACCTAACGGTAAATGGCTTTGCATTGATTATCAACGCTCTCAACAAGGTTTTACCCAAAGCTTACACCTATAGTGGCAAACCCGCTACCATCTTATCACAAGTCTCAACCAGTGCTTCATGGTTCACAGTGCTTGATATTAAAATGGCTTTTTGGTCTATTAAAGTCAAAAGAGAAGACCAATGGAAGTTAGCTTTTTACTGTAAATCAAATGCAATATACATGGGAAAGAATGCCACAAGGTCTTCATAACAGCCCAGCAATCTTTCACAGAGCTGTGGCAGATACTCCTCGGTCCCCTTTATTAGGAGTGGTAAAGTAGTTCACTATGTAGATGATATATTACTAGCTACAGAAGAACCACTTGAGAGCCACTTGCAACTGGTTGGTTGACAAAGTGTTACAGATGCTAGAGGAATTTTGAGGCTTCAAATGAACAAAGAGAAAGCCCAAATTGTGCAAAGAGAAGTACACTATTTAGGGTACACTCTGACTCAAAGTCACAGAGCTTTAACAGATGACAGAAAGAAATGCATTGGCTGAACTGCCCCTGACCTCATACTTTAAACTCGCCAGCAGAAAGTGTTAGGCACAGCAAACTATTTACTTAGATTTTATCCCTGATTTTGCAAATACCGGCCAAGACCGCTAGATTCTCATCCTTAAAAGGCAAAACTAAGCCAAATGATGTCCTTTGAATGGACTGATGAACATGAACAAGCTGCCAATCGATTTAAAACAACGACTATGCGTAAAGGCCTCAGCTCTGGGCTTGCCTAGCCCATCAAAAAAAGACTTTCTATATTCAAGTAGACGCCGCATAAAATCACATTAAGTGGAGTTTTAGCTCAGGAACATGGGGGGAAAACTAAGCGCCCAATCGCTTATTACAGCCGGAAAAACTTAGTTGAACAAGGATTTGATCCATGCTACACAGCAGGTACTCTCAGGTGCATTGATGCCAAAAACAACAGAACCCATTCGTCGAATTTCAACCTGTTGTTATACACACAATGCATACACCTGTACTCGAATGCTGTTACAAGGCCGGATAAAGGGAGTTTCTTCCCAGAGATTAGCCGGTAGATGGCTAGCAGACATTCGCCGCATGGAAAATGCTACAATAAAAAACACACTTAATCTTTTGCTTACATCTGCCTCGGAGAGGTTGAGGGACATCCACACACATGCCAGCCTGAACAAGAGGCACAAAGCCCTGTACATGACCAACCACTGCCAGGCCTGCTACAGGTGTACATTGATGGTTCTCGATTCTGTCAAAATGGTCATTTCTATACTGGCTGTGCAGTGACTCCTCATCTCCCCGATACAGATGCAAACAGCAGTTGTTGTTTAAATTGCCATCTAACATATCCGCACACAGGAAGCTTGAACTCGCTGCGTTGCTAGAAGCGATTAAAGCACACACTGAACCGCTTCTTGCGATATACATCGACAGCCATACGCCTTTATAGGGTAGTAACAGACTTTATGGCTCAATGGCAATTATGTAAACTTCCTTACGCCTCCGCTGGAACGCCTATAAAAACATTTCAACACTATAACTGCAACTTGGCAAGAAATACAAGCGCCAGAAGCCCCCCATTTCCATTGTAAAGTATGCGGCACACATCAATAAAAACCTGATGTGCATGAGAAAACAATAATATTGCTGACCACCACTAAGCTGGCAGCAGTGAAAGGTAAACACATGGAAAACTGAATCACCCCTCTGTTTCTGTAGCAAGTGCAGCACAAGTTACACCCATAGACCTCAAGCAGTACCAACAGGATCTGTGGATCTCTGATGGAGAACTTGTGCCACACTCTTGAAACATGATCAGATGGTTAACATAATAAGCAGGCATAGTCATCCGAGATGGAAAATTTGTCGCTCCTGAAGCGCTTCAAAAGCCAATAATTAAATTGTATCATGAATATGCTTATGTGTCTGCAACAAAAACAGCACAATTGATACAAAAACAATTTTGGGTGGCAAGGAATGACAGCTGACATTGAAAGATGGTGCAACACCTGCCTGGTGTGGTGCTACAATCAACCAGGGAAAACCAGGGTCGAACAAATCTCAGCGCGCAGGCCAGAACCACCTTAAAGGACCCTGGGAGTCCTTACAATTGATTTCATTGGTCCGGCTTACCCAGTGCCAAAGGGGGGGTATCAAGTATTGTCTCGCGGATAATTGATAAATTTCAAATGGGTCGAAGCGATTCCCACTCGCAATAACACCGCAAATACAGTGGCACGGTGGATGCACGTAACCAAATCATCCTCTTTGGGGAGCACCAATTCAAATTGAATCCGATCAAGGGACCCATTTTACTGACAGGTTATGAAAGATATGTGCAAAATGCTGAACATTAAGTAAAGATTTCCACGACGATCGCCACAAAGTTCTGGGATGGTTGAACGCTGCTAATCGCTTTTTATCAAAGAAAATATCTCAAAGCAGATTGCTCAACACCAAAACAAGTGGATTGATGCTTTTGCCCACTGTTCTGACGGTGCTGCAGTGGCAACCCCATCAAAGCTACAGGCATTAGCCCATATGAGCTTATGACTGGAAGGGTGATGAAGTTACCCATTGATCCAGAGATTTCCCAGCAGACCTTGGGCCTCTAATGCTCGCGAACGCAGCAGACTGTATTGGTGCAATTGCAGGAAAGATTGAAGGTGTTGCACACCCAGGCTGACCTGAAGCTTACAACAGTCAGACCTGACAAATGATGCAATACTCCAACCCAATCTCTGAAACAACAAAATTTTCTTGTGAAGGAGATATTGTGATGGTACTGCTGCTGTCAGAAAAACAAAATGCATTCTCCCCTAGATGGCATGGGGCCCTATGAAATTAAAGCTGTTTGCAACAGCTGTGTGGCCGCGGACTATCATCAGAGGAAAATTAAAATGGTACCACATGTCCCAGTGCAAACTGTTCAAAGGTTCATTGATTAATTAGGATCTTTCCTTTCCATAGGACAGTCACTGCAATTTCCATGGAGGCCGGATGCCAGGGTTGTATCCGACCCACCTGGCGCTGACTGGGACAACGAAGTCACACTTCGCACACACCCTAGGATGCGGAGATGGGTATGGAAATATATTAAGGGGCCATCCACATACACTCCACACTACATACAAAGAAATAGTCACATGGCCTCCCGGATTAGCACTGAACCAAATTGTGTAACTGAAATCTGCTGTAAGACAGGTTCTACCCATCTCCCAGACACAAACCTCACAGGTTGCTATAATTTGCACCAAAAAATGCATCTATAACATTGCTTCATACCTGGGAATCAACTTAACGAAAATCTGTGTTCAAACATTGGTAGACAAACATCATTGCATAAAATCATCAATACCGCGTCGCGATCCCAAAAAATGCTTACTCCATGAAGGATCTTAGAACTAGCAACATATAGGTGTAGGCACACTACAACACATAATGATACACATTTGAAGTTTACTGGAACTTCTTTTTAAACTTAATGAATCTCGAACCAAAAAACATTTAAAAACATTTGTTTGGACTGGATCTAAAAGAAGGGACATACCGTGTGGGAAAAATGTGAGGCAAATATGAACAATTTTACTAGCCCTCATAATTGTT
>NW_024878795.1:0-14689 GCF_018340385.1 Cyprinus carpio
TCACCGACGCTTCAGTTGCGTCAACAGACCTCGGAGAGTAGCCCATTGGTCTGGAGTGACAGACCAAAGGGAAGGAAGGAAAGATCCAGGTGTCCATTGTCACTCCTCAAGAACCTTGTCTACTGCAGTCTTGAGCAAATCCCAATCATGGTTTTCATTTTTTGTTTTCCTGTTCTTGTAGAGTCTTGAACAAACAAACACACTTTTCTTGTTGGATGTCTAGAAACAGATGTGCATAAAGGGCTGCAATAAACTCTTGAATGCTCAAGTGAACAAAGCAGTACATGGTGCCAAGAATGATCCCTGTTTCCTCCTTAAAGATCTGGGTACACATGCCTGAATACACTGGATGCTTTATAGACATCAATACCACAGGCTTCCAGATCTGTGTCATAGAAGATCACATTGTTTTTTTCCAGCTGATCAAATGCCAGTTTCCCCAGTGAAAGGATGGCATCTTTATCCCAGAAAACATTTTAGCCAGTTTCTTCCATCATATTTCCGCTCTGCTCTGCAGGATCTGGAAAGCGGAGAAAGTGTGTGTACATTTGTGTCAGAGTCTTGGGAGGTCTTCTGTGTATTTGATTCCTGCAGTGTTTTGGAGACGCCATCAGCTCTGATTTCTCACATCATTATATCTTCTCTCATCTAAAATGTTTTGGAGAACAGTGGCTTGAAATCCAGCAGAAAACTGGGATGTAAGGCATATGATAAAGAGACTTTTGATTGCTTTTAACATGCTCAATGATTTCTTTGGCCTGATTTTCATCCTGTTAATCTTTTCTGAAGTACTCTTCCTTTTGTGCATCATTGAACTCGTGATCTCTGTCAGACGGTCAATACAGTCAGGAGGAATCTTACTGGAAGCTGCTGGTCTGGTGGTGATCCAGATGAGAGCAGAAGGAAGCAGATTTCCCTTTGATGAGGTTTGTAGGAGTAGAACATCCAGAGCTGCTGGTGATGATATATCAGTCAATGCCTCATTGCCCTCAAATTTTAGAGGAAGACGACATTCAGTCCAATCCATCAAGGATGAACAGGACTTTGAATTGATTCCTTCTTGTAAGATTCAGTCCTTTGTCTCTGGGAAAAACTCATTTAGAAGACCCATCAAGCTTTGTGTTTCTTTCTCCATTAAGTTAATCTCTCTGAATGGAAGGGGGAAATATGAAGCTGATATCTTGATTTTCTTTTTCCTTCAGCCCAATCCAGAACAAACTTTTGCACAGAGACTGATTTTCCGATGCCAGCTACTCCTTTTGTCAGTACAGTTCTGATCTCTTTGTCTTGTTCAGAGCTTGAAACATCTTTGTGCAATCAACTGGTATTTCTTGTGTTTCATGACGCCTGGAAGTAACTTCAATCTGTCTCACTTCATGTTCAGTATTGACCTGTTCACTACAACCCTGAGTGATATAGAGATCGTGTAGATGTTATTCAGAAGAGTGGAGTCACATTGCTTTGCAATTCCTTCAAATACACATTGATATTTCTTTTCTTCAGGGTTAGATTTGAGCTGATAAATAAAAAGCAGCTCATCTAAACAAAAAGAAACAAACATAGTTTTAGTCAATTTATAAGTGACAATATAATAGATGGTCATGAGTCACTTACCTTCTAGAGTATCAGCAGCTTCATCTTGCTTCATATCTCTCAGGAAGTATAGTGTGTGAGATCAAGAGCTGCTGCTTTAATACTGCATCTATTCTCATTAAAATTCCAGAATCCTGCAACAAAATATTTTATGTTCTCTCCTTTTGTAATATTTTTTTTAAACTTTGCCAGTTCATTCTTCATATACGCCATTATTCTGCTCTCAAGATCCTACAAACAAAGCAACAGAACAAAATTGAAACAAATTCACACCCACATATGGTCAAAACTATTTATTCAGTAATTAAAAATATTTGTAACATACCAGTTAAGCAAAACTAAAAAAAAAAAAAAAAAAAAAAAAAAAAAAAAAAAAAAAAAAAGGATTATTTTACAATTTGATTAAATGCAAATGTTCAACAAAATCCTATTAAATGTTTTCTGCAAGGAAAGTTGATCAACATCCTATTTGTCTGATATAAAAATAAACATGGAAATGTGTTTTCCTACTTGGAAGATCCACAGGAGATTGTCTGTGAAATTCTTGTGGTTCCTGTGAGTCTGGACATCTGAATCCAATGTCTCATATTGAAGCCTGATAGCCGAATAAAGTATCATACTGCATTTTCAGTAAAAAAAAAAAAAACACTGCAAACATTTTTTAAACTGAGAAAAAGAAAGCATTCACTGTTTAAGTTCACACTGTTAAAGCATGATCTATTTCAATTTAAGTAAAAACTACTTTTTAAATGTAATAATTTCTGTCCTATACAAGCAAAAAACACATGGGCTGATGATAAAAGTAAACTCTGCATTGACAACAGTATTATAATATGCTGTGCAGTAGTTGTCAGCACATCAAAAATTAAATATTATAAATAAAAAGTTACACATCAAATAATTTTTTAAACGCGGTTAATCTTTTTTGCTGATGCTCTTAACCTGCTCCTTTCAGTTTTTTATAACACCGCCATGAGTAAATTTGAAACTGATAATTGAATAATAATTTAGTGATTTTAATAGTTTAGTGATAAATGTTTGCTGATATTTTCTAATAGTCTATGTTTGACCAATAACATGAAACATGAAATACCTTTTGATAGATGATGCTTTTTTCTCACTGAAGAACGGTGGGCTACTATTTTGAATGGTCACTCTTCACAGACACAGAGCTGAGCACATGCAAGTCTGATCTTACACTGATGACACACACAAAAAAAAAAAAAAAAAAAAAAAAAAAATTAGAGCATACGGTCTCCTATCTATCTATCTATCTATCTATCTATCTATCTATCTCATCTATCTATCTATCTATCTATCTATCTCATTTTCATTGGATCATTTTTCTTTTCTTTTTTCTTTATATCTTCTCATATATTCACATTCATTCTGATATAACGATAACACTTGTATACCTCATAACCTTGTCAAATGTATATATGTGATAACGATCAGGAGGATGACGTCATCACCAAAGCACCCGCTTAATATCTGACTGTTTGTGTTGTGTGGCTATGGGGAAGGAAGCAATGTGTTAAAAGTCTTCGTGGACAAAATGTGTAGGGTTTATGTCCCATGGACTGTGATTATCAGGAACTGTGTGAACGTGGCTAGTATAATTTATAATATGGGAGGGGTGCTAGGAGATGTGGTAACATATCGGTTATATGAATAAGTCAGTTTCAGTGTAGTTATGCGGTATATAAGAGGTATATTTTCTTTGTATTAATGTAATTTATTTCCTTTTTTGTATTTTTGGTTTGAGGAAATGTGTTCTGTGAGATGTACATTGGGATATGTGCTCCCCATGATTGGTTTGTGCCATTGTCTGGCAGGGAAAATCAGTGTGTTTGTAGTTGTAAGGAGAGAGGGGGTAGAGGTCTTCACAGTGCACCTGAGACCCGTCGACCCGGACCCATACGGGTTCGGGTCTATATTTTTAAATGACCAGCCGGGTCCGGGTCGGGTCCCAATTTATTACCGGGTCCCGGTCTGTTTAACATTGTGTGTAATACCCATGCGATCGTAGTCATTGGACTCGAGAGAACACCCCTGTGATCAGACACTGCTTGTGTTTTTTTGTAACTTGCAAGTTATAAAATTAGGGGAAATCTCTCTCTCCTGCCCGTTAGAAACAGAGTGCGCAGACTCAGAGTTAATGCAAGTGCACGCGACGGTAATAATGCTTGCAGACTTGAAACACTCATATTTAATATATTTCAAATCAGCAACAAAATCTGACATGAACTGTCACACAGATGTTTTCTATGACGCTCAAATTATGTTAAAAAGCATATTTTAGGTTGATCCAGCTAAGCGCGCATGTACAGTCTCAAAGCTGTCATGTTTCTATGGCAACCAGTGAAGGACACAATGACTTCGACCGCCAACTGGGCGCTTTACATTTTCTCCCATTTTTCTTGTCGGAGGATTGTACGCATCACAGGCAGTCAGGTACAAGGAAAGAGAGACTACGGCTCCTTAAATTAGGTAAGACAAAAAGTTGTATTTTTGGGCAAAAGGTTTATTGACTTGTAATAGCAATTTAAGGTGGAATATGTGACTGTCGGGTCCAGTCGGGTCTGTGTCTTCCCAGCGGGTTCGGGTCCAACTTTCAAATAATAGAGCCGCCGGGTCCGGTAGGCATTTCTCGGATCTACACGGGTCCAGGTCCAGCTTTTGAAATAATAGACGGGTCCGGTGATTGTAGTACATTACGGGTCTCTTTTCGAGGGTTCGGGCATGAATTTTGGACCCGTGAAGACCTCTAAGAGGGGTAGAAGGCTGAAACTGTTTGCCTTGAAGTACATGTCTGCTATATGAGATGTGTAAGAACTGAAAGAAGAGTATGTCTGCTGTTGAATGTGTAAGAACTGAAAGAACAGTACATGTCTCAAGCTATGAGATGTGTAAGAACTGAAAGAAGAGTATGTCTGCTGTCTAATGTGTAAGAACTGAAAGAAGTACCCCCTGCAAGTGGTTTGAGCTGTAGGTTTTGCTGCTGACAGCATTTTTCTTTGTTTCGTAGTTTCAGTGCTTGTTTTGTTGTGTTTTTTTTTTTTTTTTACTACTCCCTTGTTTTTTTCTTTTTTTTTTCCCTTTTGAAATATCACTCTGAAATCATCACTGATTGGTGGCATGTCTTTTAATAAATTCGAAAGCAACTGGAAAATTACCCTGTTGTACTGAGCCTTCCCTAATTCCTTCCCTGGCCTCTCAGTTACTTCTATGGGACACATGGTGGCAGCGGTTTTCCAGGCCATTGGGGGGGCCAGTACACAGGGGTGCATTGAACTTGGAGGCAACAGCAGTGTGTTTTCTGCTTTAAGACTGTTTTTAAGTTGTATGGCTGCAGAGACTGTTTTAAAAGATAATGCCACCAAAGACGCAGGATAAAGGCGCAAAGAGCTGTGGAGGAGGGTGAACCACTGGATCAGTCTGAGGCTGAAGAAGTGTCTTCTGAGGGGATGTGTGACTCAGCTGCTGGTATGCTGCAAACGTTCCTGCAAAGGCAACAGCAAAGAGGAGATCGAATGGAGAAAGAGCAGCCAGGAGCATAAATGGTGGACTCTCCAGCATCAGTTTATTCAGCTGCAAGCCGTTACTGCATCAACAAGGGCAGGATCGACTGTCTATGGAAGAAGTGATGGTCGCCACCTCTTTACCAGCAGTTATGGCCTCCCCTTCATCTGCCTGTGTCAGCCAACAGCCCACACATATAAACCAGGTTGATGATCTGACATCAGCGCCAGCACGCTAGGTAGCAACGCAAGCACGGAGATTCACTCAGCCGTGTTTTCAGTACCCAAAAAATGCTGCCATGGACTAATGATGAGGACATAGAACATTATTTAACAACATTTGAACGCATTGCTCAAGCATGCAGATGGCCAGGCAAGATTGAAGGCGTTACATCTTCTTCCGCTGTTAACTGGTAAGAAAGTGAGAGCAGACTATGTGGCCATGGATTCTGATGATGCTCTAAACTATGATGATGTTAAACGAGCTATTCTTGACAAGTTTGAAATTAACAACGAGATGTACAGACAACGCTTCAGATTGTACAGTGCACATGAGGTTGAGACTCCAAGAGACCTGCAAGTAAGGTTGAAAGAATTGTATGAGAAATGGATGACTCCTAAACATCGACCCAAAGAAGAAATCGGTGACCAGATTGTGTTAGAGCAGTTCCTGAAGTTACTCAGTCTAGATAATCGAGAACATATGTGAAGCAGAACAACCCTATTTCGTATAAACAGGCAGCAGAGATGGCAGAGGCCTTTATGGCAGCGAGGCAGTAATGCAAGGATTGCCTGCGATGGTATCTATCCTTCAATCTTTTAAATTCAAAGTGCAATATGGATCTGGTAAATTGAATGTCATTGCTGATTTTTTTTGTCACACCACTCTTGAGGAGTGGCTAACCTGAGGAGGTGGGTGTGTGATAACGATCGGGAGGATGGCGTCATCACCAAAGCACCAGCAATATCTGACTGTTTGTGTTGTAGCTATGGGGAAGCAATGTGTTTAACTTTTTTAGTAGTGAGTTTAAAATATTGTACCAGTGCCCTCAGAGTGAGATTTTTTTAAGTCAACCGTTATTTTAGAATGTTCCCCTTTCTGTTTCCATGGCGACATGTCAGGCTTGTCGCGCGGCCGCACCGCCTACAATAAGCAGTATGGCAGATGGATCACTTTTATTTTGTTTTTCCTTTTTATTTATATTCACAAACTTGCATACCATGTCATGAACAATCTGATATTCTGATTTATAAATATGTGTAAATGAGTGTGTTTTTGTGGTTTAAAACCTTTCTAAATGATCTGGATCGTGATCTGTAATGTGAGATGGGCGGTGCCATGTTTGTTAAGCTCTGCAGTTCAGAGAGTCCTGTCAATCAGATTTACAGCACGTGAATTCATCAATCTCTCCCGAAATACAAGTAATAGGTGGCGGGTGAACTGGGTGAAGAATAGAGTGAACTTTATAGTTACTTACACTATGTGTGTCTGATATGAATAAAAAACATCTGCAAATTAAATCTGAATGGATTCTAATTGTTGCTTCCATAGACATATGCGTGTATTTTTCAAACTCTAAATGTATTGTTTTACTAGTATTTATGTGTATTTAAATGTCTGAAAACGCTAAAATATGCATTATGTGGTTAAGAACACTGCATAGTTGTGATAATATGACTTAGGAGCAATGCACGTCTCTCTCTGGCTCAGCTACCAGCCAACGCCAAAAACAGTTTGAATTTGACAGTTATGTGGATCGCCCGCGAACGTTCTAAATGTGGGACCATACTCCCAGGGGCTTGCGGAAACAAGAATCCCATATGTGGGACCATACCGCTCAAAAAGTTAAAGTGTTCATTGACAAAATGTAGGGTTTATGTCCCATGACTGTGATTATCAAGAACTCTGTGAACGCCACCCAGTGGCTAGCATAATTTATTCATATATTTATAAGTATAGGTGTTGAAGATGTGTCTTATCTGTCAGTTCCAGTTTGAGCACTGAGTGCTTCGTTAGCGATCGTAATCGGAGGCCCTCCTGTAGTCAAGATCATTCCATTTTCTAAATGGGAGGGGTGCTAGGAGAGGATTGATATCTGACTGTTTGATTGGCGGGAAAATAGCCTATTTAATCAGTGTGTTTGTAGATGTAAAGGAGAGGGGTCAGAAGGCTGAAACTGTTTGCCTGGAAGTACATGTCTGCTGTGAGATGTGTAAGAACTGAAAGAAGAGTCCATGTCTGCTGTGAGATGTGTAAGAACTGAAAGAAGAGTCCATGTCTGCTGTGAGATGTGTAAGAACTGAAAGAAGAGTCCATGTCTGCTGTGAGATGTGTAAGAACTGAAAGAAGAGTCCATGTCTGCTGTGAGATGTGTAAGAACTGGAAAGAAGAGTCCATGTCTGCTGTGAGATGTGTAAGAACTGGAAAGAAGTACCCCCTGCAAGTGGTTTGAGCTGTAGGGTTTTGCTGCTGACAGCATTTTTCTTTGTTTTGTAGTTTCAGTGCTTGTTTTGTTGTGTTTTTTTTTTTTTTTTTTCTCTCCTTGTTTTTTCTTTTTTTTTTCCTTTTGAAATATCACTCTGAAATCATCACTGATTGGTGGCATGTCTCCTAATAAATTCGAGCAACTGGAAAATTACCCTGTTGTACTGAGCCTTCCTAATTCCTTCCTGGCCTCTCAGTTACTTCTCAAGTGACGATATATAACTTTTTTTTATTCTTACATTATAACCATTAAATGAGTCCAAACTAATTTATATGTTAAATATTAAATTAAAACATCGGTAGGTGGCAGAGTCACTAAGTTTTAATGAGTAAGTCACTTTTAATTGTTTATGTAGGCAATTTGTTCAAAAAGCGAGGATGCTCAGGGATGAAACAAACACCAGTGTTGGCATGGCCGAAATTGGTTCAGCTGTGGCTTTGTTTCAAACTATTTTTTGTTGGTGAAATTGCAATATATTAGAAATATATTTTATTCAACATTGCATTCATTTTTTTTATAACTGTTCATATTTGCAATTGTGAGGACACTCTTGCTCATTGGATATAGCTTTAACTATACTTACTTCCAGTGTGAACAACAATGTTGATAATTATGGGAAATATTACAAAGAAATTAACATAACAGAAGGCTGTTTTCACTTATTATACTGTTATATAACTTTATAGTCACGCACCTGACTTTCTCAAAGAATTAACTAGCTATCTACAATATGTGAAATGTCACTAGTTAGATACACAATATTATCATACCTCCTACTCTGTACACTGTTCAATTTGACAAGAGTTGTCTCAGCCAGGGATTTATTCATTTTGTGTTGACGATGCATAATGCAACATCCTATAGGTTCTTTACAGGAAATAGAAATAGTTCACCTCTTTGAGTCGTTCATTCATCCCATAGAGAGGCTGTGCAGTCTGTACCCGCAAAGACAAATAATTAGTTCACCTCCCGAAGTCTTCGGTCTGAGATCTTTTGTCACATGACGTGACAGCCGCTTTGGATAAAGAAATTATTAAGTATAAGTTAAATGTAAGTTATTAATTCCCAACCTTCCTTACAAACACATGTAGACAGTATTTTAATTCTTCAAGTTACATGATGCATTTCAGGTCTCACACTGCAGCTGTTTTTTTCTTACAATTTATACATTTGTGAATTTCTGTCATGATGGTTCTTTTCAACAACAGTGTATGTGCTAATGAAGAGAGGTGGTTAAAGGATAGTTCACCCAAAATCAAAATTATGTCATTAATGACTCACCCTCATGTCGTTCCAAAACCGTGAGACCTCCGTTCATCTTCGAACACAGTATAAGATATTTTAGATTTAGTCCGAGAGCTTTCTGTCCCTCCATTGAGAATGTATGTAATAGGTATACCGTCCACGCCCAGAAAGGTAATAAAAACATCTTCGACGTTTTTATTCAGCATTGACTTCTCTCCCGGTCTGTTATGAGCGCCGTCGCTCACAGCACATCCGTTCGCGAACTAATCACTCGATAACCGATCTTCTTGAACCAGTTCACCAAATCGAACTGAATCGCTTGAAATGGTTCGCTACAACAATAAGCATTAATCCACAAATGACTTAAGCTGTTAACTTTTTAACATGGCTGACACTCCCTCTCTGAGTTCAAATAAACCAATATCCCGGAGTAATTCATTTATTCAAACAGTACACTGACTGAACCGAGCCAGATATCTTAATCGAAACATTGACTCGCTCTCGAAGCTCATAACAGACCCGGGAGAGAAGTCAATGCTGAATAAAGTCGTGAGTTTTTGATATTTTTGGACCAAAATGTATTTTCGATGCTTCAAAAAATTCTAACGGACCCTCTGATGTCACATGGACTACTTTGAAGATGTTTTTATTACCTTTCTGGACGCGGACAGTATACCCACATACATTCTCAATGGAGGGACAGAAAGCTCTCGGACTAAATCTAAAATATCTTATACTGTGTTCAAGATGAACGGAGGTCTCACGGGTTTGGAACGACATGAGGGTGAGTCATTAATGACATAATTTTGATTTTTGGGTGAACTATCCCTTTAATGTTTTAAACTTTATCCATTTGATGGGAAAATATCACTTTTGATAAAGCAAAGATACCCATATTACAACATACAGTTAAAGGTGCAATAGGTGATTGTCTTCAGAAGCATTTTTTTTCTTATGCAGGTTGAAAATCTTCACATCGTAAGGCTGTGCAATTAATCTCATTTGATTGTCATGCGATCTCGGCCAGTAAAGCCGGTCCCATGATTAGTAGTAAATCACCTACACCTGCTTTTCAGATTGAGCAGTTACACTACACAGAGCCGTAGTTCACTGGGACAATTAGTTAGTGAACTACTGACTGTGAGAGAAATGTGCTGTGAGAGCGCCATATGGCTTGTTGGACGTGTAGCAACCGTAGCTAAGGGGGTAGGTCTTTATTAAGGGTCAATTCTGTTTCCTTTACAGACTTCCTATAGCTTCGGTTTATGGGCATGTGATGTGACAAAAGAACGAATGATTCAGATCAGGAGTTGAGATGTAGCAAATCGTTATCAAAATGCAGTATAACTGTGCATTTATCTATGACTATGGACTGATGGATGGATATATTCATGTTTGGTTACATGATCTATTGTCTATGGTCATTTTATGTATCCTTGTGGTTGTCTTTGTAATTGTATTACTGGAAAGAAGCTCCAGACAGAGTTCAGTAAAGAGGAAAGCTAACACTGTGTTCTGTGAATTATTTAGTGACTTATTGTTTAGTTGATTTATATCATAAATATCTTGGTGGAGAAATTAGCTAACACAAAAACACATGAAATACCTTTGCTAGATGATGGTGTTTCCTCACTGAAGTCAACTGTTTGTTTTTTTTGACCGATCACTCTTCAAAGACACAGAGCTGAACACATGTGAGCCTGATATTACACTAATAACACAAAGAACAGAGAGAGAGAGAGAGAGAGATAGAGAGAGAGAGAGAAAAACTTACTACAGGAAAACACTTCAGTGTCATTTGTTGAGGTTTAGTGTTCATATGGTTTTGTACAGCTTTTAAGTAAGTGTTAAACTGTGTCTGAGTCTGAGACCTGAATAACCTGAATTATGGGTAACTAACAGTCAAGTGAAGCACTGGTTCCACACCCAAAAAATATTTACACTACCATTAAACACGTGGATCTAAAAACTTGTTATACCTTGTTATAGTGCATCCAGATTAAACTTGTTAAATTAAACTCTGTTGACCCCATTAACCAGGTGATAAAATACTAAAAATAAATCTCATCTAATACCTAAAAATACTGAATATAAATGAACCATATGCAGTGTATGAGATCTGAGAAAGAGATGAAAATATATATTATTTAGCTGTGATTTTTTTTTCCTGAATATTAAATATTTTCTTTCAAATCAGCAAAAATTCATATACAGGTGTGCTTCTTAATAAATTAGAATGTCATGGAAAAAGTTCATTTATTTCAGTAATTCAACTCAAATTGTGAAACTCATGTATTAAATAAATTTAATGCACACAGACTGAAGTAGTTTAAGTCTTTGGTTCTTTTTTAATTGTGATGATTTGGGCTCACACTTAACAAAATCCCACCAATTTACTATCTCAACAAATTAAAAATAGTTTATAAGACCAATAAAAAAAGTGTGAATTGTTGGCCTTCTGGAAAGTATGTTAATTTACTGTACATGTGTGCCTGGTAGGGGCCTCTTTGCTTTAATTACTGCCTCAATTCGGGCGTGGCATGGAGGTGACCAGCTTTTGTGGCACTGCTGAGGTGGTATGGAAGCCCAGGTTTCTTTTCACAGTGGCCTTCAGCTCATCTGCAGTTTTGGTCTGTTGTTTCTCATTTTCCTTCTTGACAATACCCCCATAGATTCTCTATGGGGTTCAGGTCTGGTGAGTTTGCTGGCCAGTCAAGCACACCAACACCATGGTCATTTAACCAACTTCTTTGTTGCTTTTTGGCAGTGTGGGCAGGTGCCAAATCCCGCTGGAAAAATGAAATCAGCATCTTCAAAAGCTGGTCAGCAGAAGGAAGCATGAAGTTCTCCACAAATCTTGGTAAACCGGGTGCAGTGACTTTGGTTTTCAAAAACACAATGGCCCAACACCAGCAGATGGCATTGCACCAAATCATCACAGACTCTGGAAACTTAACACTGACTTCAAGCAGCTTGGGCTATGAGCTTATCCACCCCCTTCCTCCAGACTCTAGGACCTTGGTTTCCAAATGAAATACAAAACTTGCTCTCATCTGAAAAGAGGACTTTGGACCACTGGGCAACAGTCCAGTTCTTCTTCTCCTTAGCCCAGGTAAGACGCTCAGGAGTGGCTTAACAAGAGGAATACCTAAAACTGTAAAGCCAAATTCCTTGACACATCTGTGTGTGGTGGCTCTTGATGCCTTGGACACCAGCCTCAGTCCATTCCCTTGTGAAGTTCACTCAAATTCTTGAATCGATTTTTGCTTTGACAATCCTCATAAGACTGCGGTTCTCTCGGTTGGTTGTGCATCTTTTCTTCCACACTTTTTTCCTTCCACTCAACTTCTGTTAACATGCTTGGATACAGCACTCTGTGAACAGCCAGCTTCTTTGGCAATGAATGTTTGTGGCTTACCCTCCTTGTGAAGGGTGTCAATGATTGTCTTCTGGACAACTGTCAGATCAGCAGTCTTCCCCATGATTGTGTTGCCTTAGTGAACCAAACTGAGAGACCATTTTGAAGGCTCAGGAAACCTTTTGCAGGTGTTTTGAGTTGATTAGTTGATTGGCATGTCAGCATATTCTAATTTTTTTTGAGATGGTGAATTGCGGGTTTTTGTTAAATGTGGGCCAAAAATCATCATAGTTTAAAAGAACCAAAGACTTAAACTACTTCAGTCTGTGTGCACTGAATTATTTTAATACACAAGTTTCACAATTTGAGTTGAATTACTGAAATAAATGAACTTTTCCTACGACATTCTAATTTATTGAGAAGCATCTGTGTGTGTGTGTGTGTGTGTGTGTGTGTGTGTGTGTGTGTTTGTGTGTGTGTGTGTATATATATATATATATATATATATATATATATATATATAGGAATTTCTAAATTGTTTTATATTAAAGCATTTGAGATGGCAATAATGCTAAAAATACTCTTGTTAAAAAGACTTGAAAATTGAAGTTGTTTCAAAATGAATGAAAACAGTCTCAGTTTTACCTCCTCTGTTTCTGTGGAGAGACTAATCCTCAGACGGAGGAGTCCATTCCTCTAGCCCACTGACATACTGCAGCAAACTGCTCAACACTGGGATTTTGTTCTTGAAAAACAATCAGATGCTCATGATCTAGACATGACAATGTGACACTACTGAGATGAATATCACAACAGAACAATATATAAAAACTTCTTAGTAACACTTATTTCAATCTTTAGTAACTTTCAAAATAGGTTTTCATTTGTTAACATTACCTATATTATTTAACATGAATAATATTTATATATTAGAAATATTTATAATATTTAATAGCACATTATTAATTAAAATGTGAAGTTGTAGCTTATCTGTTGAACCAATCGTTAATGTACTGTAAAGTAGGTGATTTTTTTTTATTATTAACTAACATTAACAAAGATTAATAAACGCTTGTAAAATATATTGTTCTTTTCTTTGTTCATGTTAGTTAATGCATTATGTTAACAAAGGACCTTAAGTTAATCTATGCTGCATAATACTGTTACTAAATGATTTGATCAGCTCTTCAAATCATTCCAATCAATCATCACAACACATGCCTCTCTATATGTGTACATTAAAATATTATACATAACTGGCTAGAGTTTACTGACCCATCTAACTGGGAGAACTTCACCACTGAAAATCGCACGATATCACAAAATGACATCCTAAAATCAGGTTCTCTACACATTTTCCATTTCAAAAATTTCATACTTTTCCAGACTCAAATTCCCAAACCTCTCAGTAGATTTTCAGACCACATTTAACATAAATGGTTCATACAGCAATATATTGTGATAACACACACTGTATCTATTCATCTGTTCGTCTGTCTGTCTGTCTATCTATACGCACCTACACACACACTTATGTATTTAGCAGACGCTATATATATATACACACACATACATAGTTATATTATATATATATATATATATATATATACACATTATATATATATATATATACACAGGGGAACAGCTGCCCATTTCTTTGCCAATGTCCACTCCACAGCAAGGCTTAAATTTGCTCGGGACTGTCCTCAGATCTATGACACTCTGTACGTGATGTCTAAACTGGCATTGTAAGATGCAAGAACGCATAGTGCACGCCTTCTGGGTAGTTAGTGAGGCTTGCCAGTACAAAGAACAGTCTGGTGTGGGCCCCGAGCAACAGGCAGGCGACCAGCAGGAGGAGGAGGTATTCCCTGGCGGCGACAGGATCCGTGGGGACAACACAACAGAAAAACAAACTGAGAAAAAAAAAAAAACAGAAAACAAACAGAGAGGAGACAAACGGAGGTAACTGTTTTTAGTTCGGCTCTTCTGTCACACCACACAAGGAATCAAGTTAGCCAGGATCGAGGAGACGAGGAATTCACAAAAATGAGAATCTTTACTAATCCAAATGGGGAAACATAGAGCACATGGAAGACATTAAAGAACCAAACACCAAAAATGAAAGGACTATGGCTTATAAACACGCGATAATGGGGGAAACACAGGTGCATGGAATAACTAATTAACAGGGACATGGAACACATGAGGAGGGAAAATGCAACATAAGTCCAGGGGTGTGTTTTTGTCCACATTTTCATGAGCTGAACTCAAAGATCTAAGACTTTTTTTCTATGTACACAAGAGGCTTTTTCTCAAACATTGCTCACAAATCTGTCTAAATCTGTGTTAGTGAGCACTTCACTTTGCAGAGATAATCCATCCACCTCACAGGTGTGGCATATCAAGATGCTGATTAGACTGGGTTATTGCACAGGTGTGCCTTAGGCTGGCCACAATAAAAGGCCACTAAATGTGCAGTTTTA
>NW_024878796.1:0-14232 GCF_018340385.1 Cyprinus carpio
ATATCCCTAGGGACTTAGGGCTTCTGTCTCCCCAGAAGGGGAACCCACAGTAATGGAACACTGTTTGATAACCGCCAACAGAAGAACAGAGAGCGAATGCCATGAGTTGCGCACTTGAAAACAAAGCCCACTGCATTACTGAACTCTGTGCTGATTCTGAACAGCGCCTCTCACCGACAAAGCAAGTATACTTTAAAGGTCCCATAGAATGCATTGATACAATATTTAAACTGTTCTCTTTAAATTGTCCCATTTAAATGAAAAAATAAACTGGTGCTCCCGGGCCCCTTTTCAGATCTAATGGAGCTTCAAGAGCCTTATGTCACAGCCTATCACCGGTTTTACGGTAAGGTTTAATTGGTGGAGACCGTGTTACTGACCTCACATTGCTTCTAAATGTAATTTTAACTACCAAATTCCTATTCACGGGTCATTCTGGTAGTACATGAAGGCAGCATTAGTGAAAAACAGACAGAGACAATGGTAGCTTTAGCAGCATTAGCCTTACAGAGAGCAAAGAAGCTCTTTCGGAAACACAAAGAAGCTCTTCGAAAACAAAATATGATGCGGAGGCTTGACCGGTCTGGAGTCTGGACGCATACACAAAGCGTTGGTATCGATCCCTTTTTTCAGGAAGCAATTTTTGCACAACCAGCTTTAACTGACCCCTCGCTTAGTGAGGCAGTCCGGTGTAAAATGTTAGCCCAAACATATAGGACTTTTTCTGGGTTTTTTTTTCTTTCTTGGGATATTTCCCTTCAAAAATTAAATTTAACCACCGCGGTCCTCACAGCGGCTCTATGGAGAGTCCTATGTTCGCTGGTGCATCCCATCACACAACACTTTTTAATGGCTCTTTACACTGACATTGTACCTCCAGCAGCTACAGCAAGAAAACATAAATGGTGGACTGCTGCTTCACTCAGGGCTGTGTATATGCTTAATAGGGCAGAGAGCTGGCCATAAATGGGCGGATTTTCAACACTATGTCATTATAGTAGTGAGAAAACCTGGAACTGCTAGTGTGGAGAAACCGTTTATGATTTATTAGGATTATAAAACAGTGAGTGTGTAGATTTTTACCATTATAGGCTGGTTGTTTTCACACACTGCGACCACACAACTGTGTTCAAACACCTTATAAAAGTGACTTTTGCATTCTATGGCACCTTTAAAGGCTTTTGCACTCAACTGTTTGCGAAATGGAGCTTTATGCTCATGTATCCTACCTCTCTCAATTAGCTCAAATCGAAATATTGCATAATATTTCCATATTTGCAATGTATTTAAATGCTAAACTATTATTTATTATGTAAACTATAGGCTTTGTACTTAAGTTACATTCCAATGGTGACATAGAGGCGGATGTGCTGATGTTTGATTCACTGTATTTTATTAGAATCAGAAAGAGCTTTATTGCCAAGTATGCTTGTGCATACAAGGAATTTGGTTTAGTGACATAAGCTTCCAGTACACAGAGACAACAACAACACACAGACAAAAAAAAAGACAAATATTGCAAAATAAATCGGAAAATAAATAAATTGTATAAATTGTACAGGGGGTTTCTCCTGAAGTCCACTATCATCTCCACTGTTTTGAGAGTGTTCAGCTCCAGGTTAAGACTGCACCAGACAGCCAGCTGCTCAACCTCTTGTCTATAAGCAGACTCGTCACCGTCCTGGATGAGACCGATGAGTGTGGTGTCGTCTGCAAACTTCAGGAGCTTGACAGAGGGGGTCTTTAGAGGTGCAGTCGTTGGTGTACAGCGAGAAGAGCAGTGGGGAGAGAACACATCCCTGAGGGGCACCAGTGTTGGTGGAGCGGCTGTTGGACATGAATTTCCCCAGTCTCACTAGCTGTTGCCTATCTGTCAGAAAGCTGGTGATCCACTGACAGATATAGCTAGGAACAGAGAGCTGGGTCAGTTTGGTCTGGAGGGCTGTTGGGATGATGGTGTCGAAAGCCGAACTAAAGTCCACAAAAAGGATCCTCACATAAGTCCCTGTGTTGTCCAGGATGTTGCAGGATGAAGTGGCAATCCATGCTGATTGCATCATCTGACAGACCTGTTTGCTCGCAAGCAAACTGCAGGGGTCCAGTAAGGGTCCAGTGATGTCCTTCAGATAAACCAGAACCAGTTTTTCAAACGACTTCATGACGAACAGATCTAGAGCCACAGGTTCAATCGCGGTCCTTTTGAACGTGGGGGATGATGGTGGAGCGTTTGAAGCAGGAAGGCACTTCACACAACTCCAGAGATCTGGTTGGAAGATCTGAGAAAAAATGGGGACGAAGCTGGTTAGCACACAGGTTTTCAGATTGAAAGTTGGTGTACACCATCTGGGTCTGGCGCTTTTTCTTCTTTGTTCTTCCTGAAGACCTGGGCCACATCATCCCTCACAGATTTGAAGTGCAAGAGTGGGGAGAGGGGGGATTGCAGGAGGTGTTAACAATTGTGTAGGGAGATGGTCAGAATAGGTGTGGGGAGTTTCAAATCTACAATACAAAAACTCATTCAGGTCATTAGCAAGTTGTTGATTAGCCTCAGTGCAGGAGGATGGTGTCTTGTAGTGTGTGATGGCTCTCAGCCCCTTCCACACTGAAGCTGAGGAATCTTTGGAAGTGAACTGATCTCTTCCTACTTTTTAGCCGCAGGTCACTTTTAGCCACTCTAATCTCTTTGTTCAGTGTGTTCCTGGCCTGATTATACACAAGACTCTGTCCCCATTTCTGTAGAGCATCTTCTTTGGCCTGGCCGTAAGATCTGAGCTTTGCCTATGAAACCATGGCCTTGCTCATTGTTCAGATATTAAATAAGTCCTGGGTAGGAATACATATATCCTCACAGAAACTAATATAGGATATTACACACTTTATTTTGATAAAAGTACCAACTCGCGCCTGTCAAGTTAGCAATGCTGGAACTATGTTTGTGTGTGTGTGTGTGTGTGTGTGTGTCTGTCAGCGCCAAGCTGCTAAAACACCTATTTTTTTTTGTCTTTTTTTACAGTGATGCATTATTAATATGAATACACTCACAGAAAGAAAAAAATCATTGTGCTTTGTAAAATAAATGGGCAGCTGTGGCCAAATGGTTAGAGAGTTGTACTTGTAACCCGAAGGTCGCTTGGGTTAGGAGGAGTCTTGGTGCTGGCAGTAGTTGTAGGTGGAAGGGAGTGAATGAACAGTGCTCTCTTCCATCCCTCACACCATTGCTGAAGTACCCTTGAGGCAAGGCACTGAACCCCAGTTGCTTCCCGGGCAGTGGTTATAGCTGCCCAATGCTCAGGTGTGTGTTCTGGGTGTGTTCACTTCTCACTGTTGTGTGTGTGTGTGTGTGTGTGTGTGCACTTGATGTGGGTTAAATGCAGAGCACCAATTCGGTGTATGGAGTCACCATTCTTGGCAAATGTCAACTTTCACTTTTTTAAAGAAAGCAAAATAGGATGTAAACTTTCTGCCATTTGAGCTTTTTTTTTCCTGCTGTACACACACACACACACACACACACATACATACATACACATACATACATATACAACACAAAAACTTACCCAGGGTAGGTGGCTGGGTCCCTAGCCTGGGCTGCACTATACGCCCCATTGTTTTAATGCATCCACAAGCGTAGCTGAGACTATATACACAACATACACACACAAAAAACCCCATACACACAGGGGTAAATGTGCCGTAGGGTAGGGCTGATCCTGACCTGGGCTGCACTACATCGCCTCTACTTTTTTGCACGCATCGCGAAACTAAGCTGAGACATACACACACACCTACACATTAAAAACATAAAATAAATAAATAAATAAATAAATAAATAAATAAATAAAAAAGACATATTAGTGGGGTGTAGGTAGTGGCCAGGGATGGCTGGTGTTTGGGGGGAGGGGCTTTGGGAGGAATAACTGATGACTCCACTATATTTGCCAGAATCTGCACAGAATATAACTCAAATTACAATGAAATCAGTACAGAAGCTGTGTTCAGAATGGCATAATACCATGTACAGCTCCTACTATATTGCGGTATGCTATGTAAATCACGATTGAATAGTGTGTGAATTTTCTCTGTGGCGTATTGAATGCCCAGATTACCTGCTACATTTGTTGAATTTGATGTATGCATCTGAAGACACAGCATGGGATACTGTTTCCCCAGAATGCAACATGCCCATGTGACATTTCATCTTCAAATGCACAAGTAATGATTAGCTTGTTCAGGTGTGTTTGATTAGGGTTGAAGCAAAACTCTGCAGGGCTGCGTTCTAAAGACCAACGCTCACCACCCTGGTCTAAACTTCGACATGTCAATAATAAACCCACAACAATAGGTGGTGCCAAATACGAGTAAAACGAAAAAGCCATGAAGTAATGTAATATGTTGTAAAGATATATGCTGCGGTCAAAACCGCCTCCCCATCCACTATATAGTGCACTATATCGGAGTCTGTCCAGCCTTTGTAGTGCTGTTCGAATTCCTGATTGAACGACTTCATTCCCCTAACATTGTTTGTCCCCTAACTTGTTTTTACCCACAATGCATTCTGATTTTGAGTACACAATCAATAGACCCTTTTACTGTTTGTACACAATGATGACGCATAGTAGGTAGACAACCAAATGGGTATTACCACCACAGGGCCGCTGGCTTAACTGCAAATCAGTCGCTGTTAAAAAAAACATTTATGCAAACTATCACCAGGTGGCGAAAGGAACGGATTACAACTGAATAATTGTAAAATGAACGGAAGATCGATAACAATACACATTATAATATACATTATAACATCCTTAAAAGCATAAAAAATAGATAGTCTTAGGCTACAGTCTACCATCAAAAATTTAAAGAAAGACTTTTACACAAAGGCCTTATGCATGCTATTGTTATTAAACAGTCATTACATTTATTATATATATAGAGAGCATATATATATATATATATATATATATATATATATATATATATATATATATATATACGGATTAAAAAGCTAAATGTTTTCATTTCAAGCTCCACCGGTTCTTCAGGTTCCATTTGCAGAGCGAAATGAGAACGGTCCAGGCATTTACAAATATTCGTATCACTCTGTATTATTCTTGATTTTTCAAACTGTAACACTTACATTTTTGAATTTTGCCTTTACTGTGTGACCAAAAATTGTGAATTGTGACTTTGATCGGCTGGTGACTCACGCGCACATATTCATTGGAAACAGCAGTCGTTCACCGAGCATGCGGCGCGAGCAGCGGTCCACTTTGGCAATTTTAGCTCATTATGATTTTTTTTCCCATTGATACGAAACGCGTGTGAAAACCAAGCCGGTTTTACTAATGAATAAGAGTTTAGCTTCATGGCAACATGTTGGATTTGTTCCCGAATGAGAGAGATAAGCCAACATAATGTATCCCCTTTAAATTATATTAATTATATTTTTTTAGTTTTTTATAAGTCTATTTATTATTATTATATATACTGCATATATTTTATCCATTAGAATTATATATTTGTATTCTTGTTCTGTTCTGATAAATTTGTTGAATTTAAAGGATTTTTTTGTAAAGTGAAGGGAACTAAAAATATCCGTTTGTTACATTAGCCTATAGCATTATTAGGCCTGCGTTATTATTCTGAATGTAATAAAATGCAACTCTCACAAACTTAATTTATTTTAGCGTGTTTTCGTGTATGTTTTTATCCAGCTTTATTTTTCCATTGCATTTAAAAATGACTGTGCATCACATTCACTCCGCGCGCTCAATCTGCCTCTCGCGTTGTTCAGCTGTGGACGATTTCAAAATGTTTGATATAAAGGTTGCTGTCTCATTTTACAGGAATTGTTCATTTAAAAAAAAAAAAAAAAAAAAAAAAGTCAAATATATTGTAGTTTCCATGGTTACATGCAATCAAGGTCCTCACATACTATATAGACACAAGTTCATTTAGACTATTAACAGCACTGTGACATTTTACGTTTCAACTTAATAAACTCGTTAAGATTTTAAAGTCAGTTTAATATATTGAATCAAGTTGAATCTAGTATAATTTTTTAATTGCTTAAATTATTTCTAAGGAATTAATAAGTTAGCATGACTTTTTATCATAGTATTTTTTTTATTTAGCTGTATTCGGTTTCTGGAAACCAAGCACCCACTTTTTTTCTTTTTTAAATCTATTAATTCGGCCTCGCATATTTCCTACAACCTACAAATAAGGGCTAATAGGAGGTTCTTTCTCTTTATTATTTATTTATAATGTTTATTCTTGAAGAAAAATAAGTATTTATTCGTAAATAAAATAAGGGACAGAATAAGGGACGATCCAACACATTTGTAATGTACAATAATATAGGCCTCTATATCTGCCTGCAGTTAAAAAAGTTTTATCATATTGTTTTGATTCACCCATTTATGTAGGCTAAGCAATTATTCTAAAAATAAAAATAAAATAAATAATGTCATGAAAAAATGCCATCGGCCTGGAATAACCTCTTACCATTATAGAATGGGTGGTAATTTTAGAAAGAAAATATTAGTGAAATTACAAATGGCATGAGATTTTAAAGCATGACAACTGAAGGTCTATGAAACGTTTCTATGATGCAATTTTTAAACAATGGCACTTCTAAAAGTTTTCTAACTAAAAATATTATTTCAACCACATATAGCCTGTGAATAAATAAAATGCACACTTTTTTCAATGAAAGAACACTGAGAGTGTAGGGTTGCTTCTGGTGCTTGGATTTGTACTTCAATATAATGAGCTCCAAGTTTAAGAATAGCCTACAGTAGGATTTTTTTTTTTTTTTTTAACAGCATTAGCACAATGAAATATCGCCTTCCTTCAGGCAGACTGAATGTTTTCCTGCCTTGCTAAATGTTATTGGGTCAGTTTGCTTTCGAGTCCAGCCACATGTGAGGCTGGAGCAGCCAACCGGAGGATTTCTTAAAGCTCTCAAACTTCTACGCTGTTCACTGTGATTTCCACAAAAAGCCAATGATTAATTATCAATTGATAATTTGTTATTATTTTGGTCTCAGTGAAATAATGATATGGGCTGCGAGAAAATAATGAACCAAAAAGAGTAGGAGCTGCTGTGAAAGTGTCAGAGCATGTGTTCAACCCAGTAACACGTTCCTCACGGTAAAAAACAGACCCGAGTTCAGTCCAGCTAGAGGGGCTGGGGGGTAGTTCTATGTATAGCTTGTGGGGGGTCCGGAGCTAAAGGTGTAGAATTTCTTTGCATCTTTCATATGGACAGTCTTATGAGGGTTTCAAACTTGCAGAACAGGTTTTAGGACAACTTTAAAGAAAGGTTTGATCCACTTCAAATGTTGACTACTGTATAGGCATAATAAAGTTTATTAGTTATTATAACTTAATTTCAGAGGAAGTGCCTTAACTCATTAGGGCTGGGCCAAAATCCCCAATTTTTTTCACAAAAAAATATGCTTAATGCATTTAAATCGCATTTTTTTTTTTTTTTTTGCCTCTCTACTGTTAAAATCAATATTCAAATGACAAAGAAATTGTTCAAAACAAGCTCTTTTAATATAATTCTTTATCGATTTCATTGCCAAATTTATAACTGAGACAATATGATTAATAAAAAGCAGTAAATCGCGTATTACCTTTAATGCTGGAAAGACCTTTATTTTAATTATTTATTTTTAGGCTATTGTGTGCAAACTTTTTTTCCTACCAAACGCCAAACTAATAACAACATTGTCAGCATGAAATGTATAATTGCTGCTTTCTGCCGCGAAATTTTGTTTGTAATGAAAAAATAACAGTTTACATTTTCAATCAGTTATTTTCATTCACAGATCGATGCATTTGTTACAGATTTCGTGCCTCATTCAAAATCAGATACAGATGAAGTAGCCTACTGCAAGATTACATTTGTTTGAATGCATTATTGCGCACAGCCGACATTTAATGCTGTATCTGTTTAAATCATGCTTTTAACCGAAAATAATCAGTAAAGGGGAAGACAAACTCCTTTGGAAAACTAGCTCTGTAACATCCTCCGCAATGACTATTGCCGGCATTATATAGTCTTCTGATCGGAGAGATTGTGTATCAAGCTAAAGCTAAATATGTTTATCATGTGAATTCTTGCTAAATATGCAGTTATATTAAGGGCTGTTGGCATGAATTGAATTGTGATGGAGATTTGTTAGATTTGGGAATACACATGCTACAGACGGACAAAAAACACCAGAGTTTTGGGAGACATTATATTTTGTAGATTTTATGTGATTTAAAATGCACAAACCAGAAGCACAATATCTGCAGAGAAGGGCTGGCTATTCTCAAACATAAAATATTGATTTTATTTCAATTTTCGTTTTTGTGTTTCAGAGGAAAAAAAAAATCAGTGTTAAGGCATCTCTCCATTACGGACCGCTCTGAAAGAAGAATTTATGCAAACGCCAGATAAAATGCCTTTTTAAAAAACTTTAACAGAGATGTCTAGAGGGTATTTAATAGATCTGCCTCCCACGTAAGATTTTTTCTAGTTACTAGTCGTTTCATTTGTCATTATTCAACTAATCGCAAGTTTATATTAAATTTACAACTATAATCCAGCCTTAATATATTCCGCTACCAAGAACATGCATTAAGTTTGCCACAAAGCACAGGCAGAAGTAGCCCAATAATTGTGAAAAAAGGAGACATTTTAATTATTTATTAATAAACTAATGTTTTCTTTGTCGGCTGCAAGATGAAATTCACAGTGCTGATTTCTTCCACATGGACGCAGCTTTAAAGAGACATACAACCTTCACAGATTACATAATGCTTTCGTTCTGAATTTGATTCGCTTAAAAGACATTTCAAGCTTTTCTCTGGATATATTTTCTCATGTATGGGGTAGACCGCTACAATTTTCAGTTATTTCATTATTAGGAAAAAATCAGGTGATCGAGAGGGCGCCTCCCTGTCAAGCGCAATTAATAATTTTCACGACAAACACTGAATATGAATATGAATATTGATCAATCTTTTTTTACATGCAAATATCCAAAATAAAACCAAACAAGATTTGTAATGAAGATAAAATATGTAGACAAATAAGAATAAATGCTGCACGTGCACTCAGCATCAGCATCATGGCCGAGCAAATCTTGAACTGATATTTTCACGGAATATTATACAAACCTGCATTTAAATGCGGCTGCAATTTATTTATTTATTTTACTACTTTACTTAAATTATATGAAAGCAAGTAAAGAAGACTCCATTTAAAAATCACTGAAGTTGTCAATTAATGAAGCTGTTTTTTACATTGTGTGTATTTCGTTGATTATCATGAGAGAACTTGTGAGTTTAAGCATGAGGATGTTTTATTAATCCGTGCATTCTTTAGAGTTTCAGTGATTTAGTTAAATCGTGCAGGTTTAATTTATTCGTTTCTTGTTTTAATTAGGCATAAATAATGGGAGCTTAAATTATACAGTGCCTCACGTTTTACTAAAATAAAGAATATAATTAATGATAAAAATAAATAAAACTGCTCCTGTAGCTCAAGTGGTAGAGCACTGCATTGACAAAGCGCAAGGTTGTGGGTCTGATTCCCGGGAACACATGATAGGTAAAATTGATAGCCTGAATGCACTGTAAAAGTCGCTTTGGATAAAAGCGCCTGCTAAATGCATAAATTTAATTTTAATTTAATTTATAAAACACGCAAGCCTAGCTCACAATAGGCTACCACTTTAAATGCTCTCGATGCAAAGTAAAAACCACATTTTCTTTTGAATAATATAACACACAATTCATATTATATATAAATAATACTGCACACTATTTAAATGTCTCAAATCTAAAATATGGTGTAGAGAAAATATAAGCACAGGCTCATAGGCTTGATATTTATCCTGCTTGAATTAGTTCTAAGAAAACGCACATATCTTCATAAGGACTAAACTTTCATCTGTGAATATTAAATATTTTAAGCCTAGCCTACAGTGTTTTTCTTTCATCTTCCCCGACTGCAGTCAAATATAACAAAACGGTGGAGGCAAAGCTGACGCCTATTTGCGCTAAAATGTGCTTTGTTGCGCTTTGTTTGAAAAACTTGTGATTAAAGTGCCACTCCAGCGGTCAAAAAAGCTGCAAATGCACTTTGCAGGACGCCGCGGCGCGATACGAGCGGCGTAAAACCAACGTTTTGGATGGCCACCTACTGTAGCAAACGTAACGTCATGCGCATGCATTTTGGCAACGGAAGTATGGCGCAGAATCAGCAGCATGTCAAGTTCACGCCGAGTGGATTAAGCAACACAGACAGAGAAAGTTATTTAATGCCGCAGCCACATGGCGCGCCGGGTTTTCTTCTGAAACAGTCGTGATCCTGTCAGAATCTTATAAACTTAAGCCCATTGGGTGGAATATAATATCGATTAGTGCAACCCGGTGAACGCTTAACAACCAGACATTTTGATGCTGGGAAACCGCTTTGATAAACTTTCTGAGTTGCTAACACGTTAGAACCACTGGGGAACAACACCACTTCCGTTGCAAAAAATGCGGCGCCAACTATTTGACCACGTGGGCTGTAAAAAGGGTCTAGTGTGACTCGCTGAAGCACCTATTTTCCACTATCCAATGCGAGGCGGAAATAGAAAAAGGAAAAATGGTGGACGGGCAACGCTGGATGCAGCAACTTTTACAAATGTAAGCAACTTTTATCGTTTAAAATAAGTCTTTATAAAGAGATTCTGAACGCGAGATTATACGGGGGGTGATTTGTTGTCACAGTAATAAATTTTAGTGTGGTAACTTTAAAGTTACAACACTGTATACAAACAGATGTTAATTTGGTCGATTGTTCAGTTACGTAAGTGAACGCATATGTACAGTATTCGTCTCACGCCTTAAAAAAATTATGTATTAATTCATTTGTATTTGGGGAGTGAGTTTCAAGGATATTTTTTCTTGTAAATTTAACAGTTGAGGTTTAATTTTGTGCGGATTGTGTATACATTATGTTATTTTTTACTACAGGACAGTGCTGAAGGACATCGGCTTGCTTGGGGTGGTATCCCCTTGCCTGAGCCGCCAAAAAATGGGGAGAATCAAAAAAAAAAAAAAATACAAGGTAAGATAATATCATAATAATACATAATAATAAATAAATAATAATAATACACAATTCCCTTACATTTATATAGTGCTTTTCTAAGCACTAAAAAGCGCTTTTTACATTGTCAGGGGCTATCTCCTCTCATCCACCATCAGTCCACAAACCATTTCCATGTGGTGGAGCTCTCTGTAAAGAAAGATGCATTTGTAAAGAAATGCATTTCTTTAATACCAGAAAAAGATAATACTTATATATAGATTTACTTGTAACTATACACCCTTTGAGAATCTGATGGTTTTTATTTATTTTTTTAATTTATGAATTTATAGGTTGAAGGTGGTTTTGTAGTGCTAGCTATTTAACATATGCATTTAAATTTAATTTCTAATTTTATATTTAGCAGTAAAACCAACTTATATTACCAACACCAACATCTTAAAAAAACATTAGTGCTGTCTTTCTTTCAGTCAATTTTAAAAAAAAAAGAAAAAAAAAATACACACATTTTTTTTTGTAATTAATCATGATTAATTGCATATTAATATATTGTCATGATTTCACATTAAACCTCCAAATTAATGTAGAAACAACCCATATTTTAAATGTTTAATGGCATTTCTTTACAGAGAGCTCCACCATGCGGAAATGGATTGTGGATTTGAATATGCATAATTGGTTGTCAGTGTTTTATTTGGTCATGTCTGTGCTAGCTAGAGATCTGCAGAAATATTTTCTAATACCTGATATGGATAAAATCCAGGGAAACATGTGTTTTGTTTTGTTTTTTTGTCATATCTGTTCATGTGTCATTACTTTGCCCCACTGATGGTCAGAACAGGGGCAGATGATTATTAGAAACATTCATGAGACTAAAAACAGATGGATTTGTTTTGTTCTATAATTATAATACAACTCTTACTCACCATCATGCTTTAAATTGCCAGATTCAGTTAATTTATGTTTGGTTGTGTATATAATTTGTTTATAAAATTGTGTTTAGGAGCTAAGGAAGCCACCCGACTGGGACTGAATTGGGAGAATCCACTGCAGAAACATGGAAATGATACAACCTCATGGATGAGGCAATAGGTGGGAGGTCATCCATTCAGCCCCCCCATCCTAATTGCCTCATCAGAGGAAGACTCCATCGTTCCTGCAGTGAGTTCTCCTGATTCAGTCCCCTGAAGAGGCAGAGCAGCAGGACAGGAGAGAGAGTGGAGAGCCAGGGCAAATCAGAGGCAGAGAAAAGATCAAGTGCTGGAATTTTTAGAGAGAGGGAAGCTGAGAGAGCAGAGGAGAGAGAATGAGAAGAGAGGAGAGGGGAGACTTCTGTCAATTCTTGAAAAAATAGTTGAAAAAATGTGAATTTTATTTTAAGTAATTTTAATTGACACATTTGCTCTTCTTTTTTTTTTAACAGGATTATTTATACTAAGAGAATGTACACTGTTTTAACAATTAATATAATATAATTTGCATCCAAATATTCAAACAAATTAGATTACAGGAAAAGGAAGTGGTACTTCTTATTTTGAACTGCAATGCATGTTTTATGTTAACTGTAACTTACATTAGATTTGTCATACATTTACTTTACCTTCATGTCATTCAAACCTGTATGACTTTTCTGCAGAACACAAAAGCTAGAGTTGTAAGGACTGACAGCTTTAGTCACCATTCACTTTTAATGTATGGGAACTAGTCATACAGGTTTGAATGAGATGAAGGTGAGTAACAGGACAAAATGTCAAATTACAACCTAAAATAATTACAATTTTATTTAATTTTAGCTACATACTAACCATACATTGGTAAAATATATCAAACTATAGCTTACAAGTGGCTGGGCTTTTTAACAGATTTTATAAATAATCATGGTGTCTTAGGGCTGGAGGAAGATTGTCTTCATTTGGAGCAGCCAAGCGGTCTCTCTCTCACTTGCAGCTCATCAAGATCGTCACCATCCAGTTGTCTTTCTTCTGGCTTCATGATGTCACCATTTGTGATGCAGATGTTGTGCAGTACAACAAGTGATGACCTCTGGAGCAAAGTCTGGTTTGACTTCAATACCTTGAAGAAAAGTGACCACCATCACGCGTTTTTCAATTCATTTTATCCTGTCTTATATATATATATATATATATATATATCTGATGTCTGAATAATTTTTGGTTTGACTGTATGTGAACATAAGATAATGTAAAATTTGTTCTCCCAATTTTTATAAGAAACAATGGTTACTGGATTGGTAAAAGTTTTTCTTACAGAAACTGGAAGCTCATCAACATAAGTTATTTTGTTAATAGCTGAATGTATGTTGTCTAACATCTTACCGAGAGGTGGCATCTTTGAGCTAACAAAGTGCGCTTTTTGAAGCTGTTGCTCGCCTTGAAAAGTGATGTTTTCTTCTCCTCAAGAAAAGAAGTTCACCAGAATGAAAATTAACAAGGCGATGAGTACATTTTGGTTAACCTCAAGAGTCAACTTCGCTACTGACTGGAAACCCGCCCGAAATAATGTTTTAAAATAGCATGTTCATACACTCTGTGTAGGTTCTCAATGACTTGTTATTTTTAATATACTTAATTATATTAATATGCTGTTATCTTTATATTTTTATGGACAAATAAATGTCACTGTTGTTTTTATTCTATTTTACTTTTTACATATAATACTAAAAAAAACATGACAGTGTTTTTTTTCTTTTTCTTTTTTAATATCAAATAATACAATAAACGTGACAAGTGAAGAAGTGGCACAATTCATAATGAAAAAACAAACATACAATTAAAATAACAAAAAGTAATGGTATTTAGGAGATGATAGCTTTTGCATAATTACTATATTGGGCTTTATTAAAGTTATGAAAAAAGAATGAATGTTATGCATTTTTTATTAATGCACATAAATGAAACATTTTCAAGTCTTTGAACAGATCTTGAAGTGATTTACTATACTGTGGCGCCATCGTGTGGAAAACATTAGCATTGTGGCCTTCATTTTTGAACAACATGATGAAAGGGGCCAATATTTTTTGAATGATTACAAATATTTAATGATTAGTTTACTGATAATATACCCACATTAAAATCTAATTTAATTACTGATTCTGTATCTCTTTCTGCTTAATA
>NW_024878797.1:0-14541 GCF_018340385.1 Cyprinus carpio
ATATCATTGGACTCGACATAAAAGCGAGAATTTGCATTTTCATATCTCCTGACCACTAGGTGGCTGCGTCGAGAAACTGCAGGTAGTCTCAGGTCAAGGTTATTATAACACACACACCAAGTTTGGTCTCAATATGCCAAACCGTTGCCGAGATATAGCCTCACATGGATTTTTTCGCGTGCTTTTCGTCAAATTTGTTCCACGTGTCATTGAGAAAATGTTTGAGACGAATCAACTTGAATTCCATAACTTTTTGCTGGCATGGTCTGAAGATGATGTGAGCCAATTTTCATGAAAATCAGACTAACCCGTCTAGGGCGATTTCGAAAAAAGTAGTTTTTGAACAATTGAAAATAGCAAAAAAGCGAAACCTTGTGATTTTTGAATTTTGAGTTCATTCGAGCTTGGCATGGGCCAGGATTCCCAGTGGAAAATATAATTTTCATTTTTCTGAAAAACTACGGTTCAAAAGTTATTAGCATAGAAACATTGAAACTTTGGACAAGTGGTGGCGCTAGAGAGTTGGAGTTAGACACTTCAAATTTGCTGTGGTTAATGTTGAGACTGTCCTCTATCAGTGTGCCAAATTTCATAACTTCCCCATAAGTGGTTCAATGGGCAGCCATAGACTTGCAGAAGAAGAAAGAAAGAAAGAAGAAGAAGAAGAAGAAATATAGCTGCAAGCAGCAATTATGGAGACCAAGCACTCCACCGGCAAATTGAGGAGCTAAAGCATGGTGTGGAGCATCAGACCAAATGCAAGAATGAGCAATAACAGCAATTTTAGGATGATTGTAATTGAAACGGCTGAAAAATCATAAATACAACCACTAGTAATTTGATTAAATGGTTTATCACTTTTGACCAACAGGTGGCACTGTAATCAAATCATTTTGGTTTGTTCTGTGTGAGGTGACAATGGCACACACAAAGTTTGGGTGTCAATATCCCAAAGCATTGCAGAGATACAGGCTGAAGTGTCATTTTTGGCATCATGCCTTAAATTCGTCGCTGTGGCATGCGAAAGCGGTTTTTGTCTATCAACACGAAATCCATAACTTTTTGTCAGCACAGTCTGAAGATCATCTAATTCTATTTTGGTGAAAATTGGACTAACGCTTTATGAGGAGTTTGATTATTTAAAAGTTCAGAAAAATACTTTGAGACCAGTTTCATTGCAATAGGCTGATGCAATAAAAGTTATTAGCATTTTTATTAGTGTAATTATTAATGGTTAAAGATTGGTTTATAACTCTTGACCAATAGTTTGCGCTGTTACCAAATTGATTTGGCGTGGTCAATGTGAGGTGTCAATGGCACATACAAAGTTTGGTACCAAATATGTCAATCAAAGCTTTGCCGAGATACAGCCTCAGATGCATTTTGGCATCTTTCCAGCAAATTCGTTAATGCACTAAATGAGAACCGTTTAGGTATATCGACACAAAATCCATAACTTTTGGCCAGTGGGGTGGGAAGATGATCCAGCGTCAAATTTGGTGAAAATCTGTCTAACGGTCTAGGAGGAGTTGAAAAAGTAGATTTTCAACATTAATCAAAATGGCAGACAGAAAGTATGGCCAATTTTGGCATAATTTGTATCTTTGTTCTCGGCATGACCTAAAGAATATAGAGACCGCTTTCATTTCCAATAGTCTAATTTATTCAAAAAGTTATTAGCATTTTTAAGATATTTCATTTATAACTTTTGACCACAAGGTGGCGTTGCCACCAAAGTTTTTAGAGTACCTTCAGGGCATGGAGACGAAGATTTTTGTAATTATTTTCGTAGCGATACGATAATACATTAAAAAAATACAGCATTTTAGAACATAATTCAAAATGGCCGACACCTAAAATGGCTGTGCGGAAAATTGGATATCTTTCGACTTGACGACGACTCTCACTGAGATCTAAAGAGAGACTCAGTTGTGTAACGATTTTGGCCAAACCATTCAGAAGTTATAAGCAAAAATATGCATTTTTCATATCTCCTGACCACTAGGTGGCGCTTTCGCGTCATAGTCATGGGTAGTCTCAGGTCAAGGTTATTATAAGACACACCAAGTTTGGTCTTATCGCCAAACAGTTGCAGAGATAGAGCCTCACATGCATTTTTGTGGTACGCTTTTTGTAGAATTTTGTTCACCTGTAATTTGTGAACAAAGCGGTTGGGGACGAATCAACTTGAATTCCATAACTTTTGCCGGCATGGTCTGAAAAAAACTAAACCTTTGATTTTGGGGTTCATTTGACTTGGCATTTCTTGTTATTTTCTGGCTTGACCGGTTCAAAAAGTTATTAGCATAGAAATATTGAAACTTTGGACAAGTGGTGGTGCTAGAAAGTTGGAGTTAGACACTTAAAATTTGCTATGGTTAATGTTGAGACTGTCCTCTATCAGTGTGCCAAATTTCAAAACTTTTCGCCGCAATCGGTTCTATGGGCTGCCATAGACTTGCGGTGGAAGAAGAAGAAGAAGAAGAAGAAGAAGAAGAAGAAGAAGAAGAAGGCCAACGATTTTCAATAGGTGCCTCACGCTTTCGGTGATTGGCCCTAATAATAATTATAATAAAAAATATTAGCACTTTATTTTCAAGTTTACTATAAAATAATTTTATTTTGTATTTAATACTCCCCTTTTTATTTTACAATAAAATAGTATTATCATACTTTATTATTTAGTTTACGTATTTTATAAAAAAAAATAAAATAAATTGAATTAAGTGCAATAATATCATCACTATTATTATTATTTTTTATTGTTATATTTGATGGGTCAGAATCAAACCAAATCTCCAGGTTTTCATAAGAGAACCAGACTGAAAAAACTTACTTCACTAACATAGCAGAACTCATCAGAAAATAGATTGTCTTCATCTGAATTAAGAGAAAAAAATCACTTCATCCAATGTTTGAGTGAATAAAATAGTCTTGACAGCCCTGGAGTTCAACAACTATTGACTTTGTTGTCTCTCACCAGAGACTCTAGAGGAAAGCAGGCATTTGTGTGTGTGATGGGGGGGTCCTGATTGTGATTTGACGTGATTTCCAGATGGAGCAGCATTTAATACACAGAACCGTAGTTCACTATCAAGCTATGCAATATCACGTTCATAATTACAGATGATAAGCCTTCAATTATGGTTAATCAGTGCAATGGATCATGGGAAATGTAGTCCGGGGTAACACATAACAGTCTGTGTAGTGTGAGTCAATATAATGGGAGGGGACCTCTGATGGAGAAGCGGACGGAAGACCCATGGACAGGGATTCATGACAGTTGTGAGAGAAGGAAAGTTATTTAGATGAAAGATCAGGATTGAAATGCATTATGTGATCGGATAAATCATTCCAGCACTGCAATATTCCATAAAACAATAATAACTGTCAACTAACTTCATGGTGACTTTATGAAAGTAAGCCGTAATCTTTAATTTCACTGTAACTGCTGTAGAGTATAATGATACTAACTGTAGTTTCTCCAGCTTGAATTGTGTGTTCATCAGTAGATCACTGAGGTTTTTCACTCCAGAGTCTCCTTTTAGTTTATTCCTGCTCAGGTCCAGTTCTCTCAGGTGTGTGATGGGTTTGATTTCAGAGCTGAAGTCAGGATGAGACACTGTTTCTCTGTAATACTGCATCCACACAGACTGAAGACAGAAAGAGAAAACACAATGAATCAGGACACGTTATGTTCATGTGTGAGTAATTCATCAAGTGTTAACAACATACAGTGCAATAATTAAAAAACATAAAAAATTGCAAAAACCTTTACATTTACATTACATTTAGTCATTTAGCAGGCACTTTTATCCAAAGCGACTCACAAATGAGGACAATTGAAGCAATCAGAATCAACAAAAGAGCAATGAAACAAGTGCTACAAGTCTCAGTTAGCAATAACAGTACATGTAGCAATTTTTTATTATATAATAAAAAATAACAGATATAAAAAAGAAAAAATAAAGCAAACTAGTTTTAGGTGCCTTTTTTAGCTTTTTGTTAATTGTATAATAAATAAAAAGAATATAGGCAGGGCTGCACATTAAATGGTCTGCAGGTGCGCATGCGAGACCAAAATAAGAAATGTGCTGTAAATCAGTTCAGAAGCGGCGTGTTTGTGGATCCCGACATGGTTGACAGCTGTTAAAGCACAATTACCATTTTAGATCGACAAACTGTACTGCATAAGATTTCTATTCAAACTGAAAGCATAAACCTAGGCTACCAGCTAAGCGTTTTTAAAGCACAATGCAAAACTGTGAGATTTCATTCACTGGCGGCTCTTTAGAGACTAAACCCAGAATCACATAGACTTACGTGCGGCAACCACGCCAGTAAAAGCTTGCTGCTGATTTTAAGTTTGAAAATGAAAAATTTAAATAATTCAAATTAAAAATAATAATTTAAGGTTCAAATAATAATAATAAAAATATTTG
Organism: Cyprinus carpio; assembly: GCF_018340385.1. Classification (NCBI taxonomy): domain Eukaryota; kingdom Metazoa; phylum Chordata; class Actinopteri; order Cypriniformes; family Cyprinidae; genus Cyprinus; species Cyprinus carpio. The sequence goes on from NW_024878797.1 coordinate 4,443, forward strand.
CACTTTATTTTTAAGTTTACTATAAAATAATTGTATTTGTATTTAATACTCCCCATTTTAAAATAAAATAGTATTATCACACTTTATTATTTAGTTTATTATTTTATTTAAATAAACACTAAATAAAGTGCAATAATATCATCACTATTATAAATTACTTTTTTATTGTTGATTGGATGGATCACCATGTGCCATGTGAGGACCAAAAACAAAACTCCAGGTTTTAAGAAGAGAATTAATTCATTCGTTCATAATATCGCAGATGAATGCCTTAATAGTATGGTTAATCAGTGCAATGGATCATGGGAAATGTAGTCCGGGTGACACATAACAGTCTGTGCTAGTGTGTGAGTCAGTATAATAGGAGGGGACCTCTGGTGGAGCGGCGTGACCGGAAGACCATGGACAAGTTCATGACAGTTGTGGGAGAAGGAAAGTAATTTAGATGAAAGATCAGGATTAAATAATACATTATGTGCAAAGAAAAATCATTAAAGCATTGCAATATTCCAGAAAAAATAATAACTGTCAAGCTTTAACTTCGCAGGTGACTTTAAAGTAAACATTAATTTTAATCTCACTGTAACTGCTGTAGAGTATAATGATACTAACTCTAGTTTCTCCAGCAAGAATTGTGTGTTCATCAGTAGATCACTGAGGTTTTTCACTCCAGAGAGTCTCCTAGTATTTGATTCCAGCTCAGGTTCAGTTCTCTCAGGTGTGATGGGTTTGATTTCAGAGCTGAAGTCAGGATGAACACTGTTTCTCTGTAATACTGCATCCACACAGACTGAAGACAGAAAGAGAAAACACAGTGAATCAGACATGCGTTATGTTCATGTGTGAGTAATTCATCATGCGTTAACACCATACAGTGCAATAATAAAAAAAATAAAAAATAAAAATTTTGCCAAAACCTTACATTTACATTACATTTAGTCATTTAGCAGACACTTTTATCCAAAGCGACTCACAATTGGGGACAACTGAAGCAATCAGAATCAACAAAAAAGAACAATGATCACATAAGTGCTATAACAAGTCTCAGTTAGCTTGAACACAGTACATGTAGCAATAAGAAATGCGCTGTAAATTAGTTCAGAGGCGCATGTTTGTGGACCCGACATGTTTGACAGCTGTTAATGCACAATTACCATTTTAGATGCGACAAAAAGCGGTACTGTATAAAGATTTGTCTTATACAACATAATAATAATAATAATAATAAAAATATTAGCACTTTATTTTTAAGTTTACTATAAAATAATTGTATTTGTATTTAATATTCCAATTTTAAAAATAAAATAGTATTATTGCACTTTATTATTTAGTTTATTATTTTATAAAATCAAATTTTACAAATCACTTTGCTACTATTTTCAGAACCTTGATGTCATTTTTCACAACTCTAGACACAAAACTCACAACCAATGATCAAAATGCAAATTTTTCAAAACTCTAACCCTTTTCTCAATTGCTTGGATGCAATACACATAAAACTTAGATCATTTGTTCATTCAACAAAATCACCTGTTCAATATGACACACAACTTAACATCAAAAGTACTACTATTTCAAAAGGCAATTCACACATTACATATCAAATGAGTGTCTATTCATTTCCTTACAATGATCTAACTATCAATTGATATACTGCTCAAAATGATAAGTAACTGTTGCATTACTCTTAATGCACAGTTGTATAAAACAGACAATCTTCCATGTTTACTGTAAATCATGAAAGTTTCAAGATAACAAAGATTCATTGTCACCAATTAGCATGGAGCATGAACCAGGTAGACTACAATATCCTTGGATGTAGCCTAATATTTTATCATAATGCTTCCATCAGACACTGTGTCTACTTGGTCCCAGAAATGCTGTACCACCTTTTCAGACTATTAACAGTATTGACAGAACTGCACTGTATAGATGCAGGCCCTTGTAATTGCTTGTCCAAATTGCTTGTGAGTTGATTGGGATCAATTGCAAGAGCATAGTGATATCATCAACATGGAGCCAGCAGGTGATCCAGGTCACAATGGAGGTCAAGCAGTGCATGCGAGGAAGGCGAGAAGGAAAGGCGGTGTTGGTCAAAGGAATGGCAGGGGACAGGCACCCCTTCTGAGAGGAGTGGTCATGGGCCTCGTTTGAGAAAAAAAATGAAATGAAATTCGGGCAATAGTTGTAGACCATGTCATAAATCCTTGGCATGACGATGACTGGGCTGGCTACATAATGATGCAAGCCAAAGCTCAGAAGGTCAAACCGTGGCCTCAATGCTGTAATCAGAACTTTCCGCTTAATGAGAACCCGGTAAGTTATCAGCATGCACTAAACATTATGCTACTCCTCACCGTTTCAAATGACTGCCTACCAATGTATGTATCATCACAGAATAGGCGATGTGACCAAGTGTTCTTACTCCTAATGTTCCCTGTAGAATTCGTGAGACCAGGCCAAATAGTGGAGGCAGAGAGGCAAAATTCTAACTGGACCTTCAAGAGCAGGCTGTGGTTGATTTGATTCGGGCAAGAAATGGATATTCTACTTTATTACAGTGAAATTCGCCCAGCATATCTTGGACAATGAAGACATTGTTTAACAATGTAGGATCCATAAGTTTGTCGACGTAATACATACTGAAAAGGCACCAGGTATCTATAAAACAAATATACTGTGTGCCTTTCAAAGAAAATGCAGACAGAGTGAAGCAAATGAGGACTAAGTATGTTCAGGGTAAGTTCAGTTTCAAGATGGCTGCTGTAAAAACATTCCCAAAAAGTTCTACATTGTACAGTAATCTCTAAATCTCTTTCCAAAATGTATTTTAGAGGGTGATGGAGCTGGATGCTGATGACTCGACCATCACAAATTCATATATTTGGATGAGGCAGGTTTTAATCTGGCCAATACAAGGAGGAGAGAGGTCGAATTTCAGTGGCCAGCGGGCAACCATCCAAGTACCTGGACAACGTGGGGCCAACATTACCATGTATGCGACTATATCAGAAGATGGTGTGGTGGGGCGCCAGACCCTCATATTGGACCATATAATGCAGCTCTCCTTGTCACCTTTCTTGATGAGCTCGATCAGGTTTGTAGAGCTGAAGGTGTGACCTATGTCATTGTGTGGGACAATGTCAGGTTCCATCATGCTCATGTGGTGCAAGCATGGTTTCAGGGCCCATGCACAATTTACCACCCTGTATCTACCCCCTATACTCTCCCTTCCTTAATAACCCGATTGAGTGAATTTTTCTCTGCATGGAGATGGAAGGTTCATGATAGAGCACCCTCATGAACAAGTCACTCTTCTCCAGGCCATGGATGACGCCTGCAATGACATCACAGCAGACCAGTGTCAGGCCTGGATTCGCCATGCCCGAAAGGGTTTTTCCAAGATGTTTGGCTAATGAAAACATCCATTGTGATGTAGATGAGAACCTGTGGCCAAATCCACAACACAGAGTTGATGACAATGTAGAAGTACAGTAATCACTCCTGTTTTGTTTCTTACAGTACAAGCAAGCAAGTTGAGGAACACTGCATTTGATGTTTTTTTACAGTACTGTCTTTTCTTTTCTATTTTCATAACTAATTATTTTTGCTTTGATTCAAATAAACCTATGTTGTGATTGTACTGTAGTGTTTTGCATCAATATATTAAAAACTTTGTTCGATGATTCCACTGTGTCTGCAGTATTCGGCTCTACTATTTCAGTACTTTTTACAGAGATGTATTTACTGTACATGTAGTACCATAATGAAATCTGTACTCACTCTATTTTTTTTCTACAATATTTAATGATTGTACAAACAATGACACAGTGAAACTATCGGTTGCTTTGTGTGTGGGTGATCTATAGTTATGTTTCAATGGTATTTCCACAGTAAATTTTGTTTTGAAAAACAATGATTGTGCAAGTGCAATATTTCTTTAAAGATGTGAATGCACAATGCAATGTTTTGAACATTAGACAGCCTGTGTTACAAGTGATAACTGTTTTGAGTTTGTGTCTAGAGTTTTGAAAAAAATGACATCAAGGTTCTGAAAATAGTAGCAAAGTGGTTGTAAAAACTGTAAAGTGCAATAATATCATCACTATTATTTATATGTTTTATTGTTATATTTGATGGGTCACATCATGTGTCATGTGAGGACCAAACCAAATCTCAGGTTTTCATAAGAGAACCAGGCTGAAAAACTTATAACTTACTTCACCTAACATAGCAGACTCCTCAGAAAAATACATTAGCATCATCTGAATTAAAAGAGAAAATAATCACTTCATCTGATGTTTTGAGGAATTAAACTGTGTATGTGTCTGTGTGCATGAGTGAGTGTTTGTGAGTGTGTGCATGAGAGTGTGTGTGTGTGTGTGAGAGAGAGAGTGTGTGAGAGTGTGTGTGTGTGTGATGTAAAAGTGGACAGCAGGCATTTGGATCAAAGCACTATGAGGGAATAGCGAGGGGGGAGACTCAAAATATTTATAAACTTAAAATACATTTTTGCCTCATTTGAGTTTGTTATTGTAATACTAAAGCCTACACTATCATTTAACGTTTAAAACATTGTTATTTACCAATACACAGCATGGTTTTTAAATCATATTTTTTAAGGGGGCATCCCTCAGATGAAGGGGGTAACCTGATTGTGATTTGATGTGATTTCAGATGGAGCAGCATTTAATACACAGAACCGTGAGTTCACTGTGAAGCTATCCAATATCATGTCAATAATCGCAGATTAATAGCCTTCAATTATGGTTAATCAGTGCAATGGATCATGGGAAATGTAGTCCGGGTAAACACATAAGAGTCTGTAGTGTGAGTCAATATAATAGGAGGGGGACCTCTGGTGGAGAGCGGACAGAAGACCGCGGACAGGATTCATGACAGTTGTGAGAAGGAAAGTTATTTAGATGAAAGATCAGGATTAGAAATACATTATGTGCACAGATAAATCATTTCAGCACTGCAATATTCCATAAAAATAATAACTGTCAACTTTAATATCATGGTGACTTTATGAAAGTAAACAGTAATCTTTAATCTCAGTGTAACTGCTGTAGAGTATAATGATACTAACTCTAGTTTCTCCAGCTTGAATTGTGTGTTCATCAGTAGATCACTGAGGTTTTTCACTCCAGAGTCTCCTAGTAGTTTATTCCCGCTCAGGTTCAGTTCCTCTCTCAGGTGTGATGGGTTTGATTTCAGAGCTGAAGTCACAGCAGAACAACCTTCATCTGTCAAACCACAGTCACTTAACCTACATTGAGAGAGAAAGAGAGAAGATAGAAAAAAAATATTTAATAAAGTCACAATGTCTTGATAAACCAAAAAAAACAGAGGAAGAGTGTCTGAACACCTTTGGAAAATGTTCCACAATTTGGTCTTCAAAAACAGAAAACCAAATAAGTTGTTCATTTAATCAAATAATTGACACTTCTCGTGATTTATGTACAATTTGTCCTGATTCTTGATAGAAATACAACAAAGTTTTAATTCCTAACAACCTTGTGTGAAAGGTGTTAAAATCTTTCTAATTCTGTCATATAATTCTTATTTCATCTTTTTGTCTAAAACTGAGCATATTGTCTAAAATATAAGTTCTGACTGCTGTGTATGTATTTGTGTTTAAAGTTGATTCCTGGTCTGCACATCACTACAGCAATATAAATGCATTCTGGCTCTGCTCTGGTCCAGTGACTTGATCAGCTTTGCTACACAGATTCAACTTTGCACATCTAAATAAAACTGTAGGTTTGTCTGTGTGTGTAGATGTGAAGTACAGTAATATTTTCTATGAAACAGTTAAGACTGAAGAAGCAATGCCTGCAGAGAATAAAGCCCAATCTGGACTGGTTCTGTTCAGCTGTGTTAGACATTTATTAATCTAGTTGTTTGATGGCAGAGAGATGATATGAAGGTAGTGAGATTATCAGACCGAACTTCAGACAAATTAAAGATTCGATCGGGAGCAGGTTGAAACATTGAGGAAACTCAATTCCACCAGAACAGCTCAAGACAACAGGATGTTGTAAATCAATTCCTAGCACCACAAGTCAGAAAGCAAGTCCACTAACCGACCAACTCTGTCACAGAACAGCTTTTCAACATTAACACCATTAGAACAATTATTGACAATTTCAATTCGGAAGAGATTGTCATATTTGGGGCAAGTAATCAAGATTGATGGTAAAAGAGATGCACAGCAGGACCATCACATGTAAACCCATGATAGTAATGATAATCACAAGATCTTTGGATTGACTTCCCCACCTAGAAGAAAAGAACCAGACTGAAATTCCTTTAAGGAGACCTTTTAACCTCTGGTCTCCACAGAACCTCCTTGTGTCAGAGAATGGCACAGAAGAAACTGTTTTTTTACAGGATGTAGATGCACCAAAATGAACTCAAAAGCCTTATAAAGGAATATCAGTCCATTGCTTGACTCCATATATATATATGTAACCCACACATTTGACTATCTTTTTTTTCTAATCACTTATTTGTGTGTCTTTTTTAATAACTATTGAATGGCTTAAGGATTCATATTCATGTTTAGTATGTGTGTGTTTGAATCTTCTTGCTTGGAAACGTTTCACTGACAATCAATTATTTGTGTCAAATATATCATATTCTTGTTATAGGAATCATGTCAAAATTGTAACCTGCAAAGAGGCGGGAAAATTTGGACCCGCGTGATTGATAAGATGAAAAACATCGCTTAACACCCAGAGCAAAGACAATATCTAATTGGTCAAGACAACATTTGAGAGGTGTACTAAAAGGCCAGTTTAAATACCATTCAGGACACCGTCGGTGCTTTTTAGCTTTTGGTTTTAAGCTTTTGCTTTAGTCATGTCGCTACACAGCTGCTGCTTTAGTCATCATCACTTTGTACGCTTCTTTTGTGCGTGGTTTTAGCGTGCTTCGGCCTGCGCCTTCGCTAATACTTAGAATACCGCGTGAGAAGCAAAACACCACCTTGGGTGTTGGCGCATATGTTTTTTGACAATGGTACTGCGGCACTGTATATGTGAGCAGGCCCCTTGTAAGTGCTTTTCGTCCAAATTGCTTTTCTCGTGAGTTGACTTGGGATCCAATTGTGCAAGAGCATAGTGATCACGCCAACGATGGAGCCGGCGAGGGTGATCCAGGTCACAATGGAGGTCAAATACAGTGGTGCGAGGAAGGCGAAGGAGATGTGTGTTGGTCAAAGGAATGCTGGGTAGGGAGTTGAGCACCCCTTCTGAGGGAGGTGGTCATGGGCCTCGCTTTTTGAGAGGTGTTGGGAATGTGGTAGAGGACAGGCACCTCACTTCGGAGAGGTGTGGTCATGGGCCTCGCTCTTGAGAGGTGTGGGGAGGCGTGGTAGGGACACAGGCCACAGACCAAGACAGAAGCAGCCAGCAACAGCATAGAGTGTCCAATGAAATTCGGCAATAGTTGTAGACCATGCTCATAAATCATTGGCATTGACGACTGAGGCTGGCTACAGTGATATAACCAAAGCTCAGAAGCGTCAACCGTGGCCTCCGAAATACCATTGCAATCAAGAACTTTCCGCAAGAATGAGAGCGGTAAGTTATCAGCATGCACTAAACATTATGCTACTCTCAATTGTCAAATGACTGCAGATACCACATGTGTATCACAGAATAGGTGATGTGACCATGTCTTCTACTTCCCCATTGTTCCTCAGAATTGTGACTGCCAAATAGTGCGGAGGCAGAGGCAAAAATTTAACCGGACCCGCAACAACAAGACAGTCTTCTGTGTCGCATTTGATTCGGCAAGAAATGATATTCGGCTTTATGAAATTCGCCAGCCAGCATATTTGGACAATGAAGACATGTTTAACAATACCGGGATCCATAAGTTTGTCGACTATTGCATCACATACTGAAAAGGCACCAGGTACTATATAAACAATATACTGTGCCTTCGAAAGAAATGCAGACAGAGTGAAATGAGAGGACTAAATATGTTCAGGTAAGTTCAGTTTCCTCTAAGATGATGGCTTCGTTGTAAAAAACATTCCCAAAAGTTCTACATTGTACAGGTATCTCTAACCCTTCCAAAATACTTTTAGAGGGTGATGGAGTTTGATGTTGATGACGACCATCACAAATTATATTTGATGAGGCAGGTTTTAATCTGGCCAAGACAAGGAGGGAGAGGTTAGAATTTTGAAAGTGGCCGCTGGCAACCATCCTACCTGGATTAACGCGAGAGCCAACATTACCATGTTTGTATTGGCGTATCAGAAGATGGTGTGTGGTGGAGGACCCCGCACAGCGGGACTCATAATGCGCCTCCTGCTCACCTTCTTGATGAGCTCGATCAGGTTTTGTAGAGCTGAAGGTGTGACCTTATGTCATTGTGTGGGACAATGTCAGGTTCCGCTCATGGTGCAAGTACGGTTTCCAGGCCCATGCACAACGGTCAACCCCATTGTCCCCTATACTCTCCTCTCAACCCGGACTGAGAAATTTTCTCGTATATAGCGGTCTATGATAGGTACCCTCATGGCTCACTCTCTTCTCCAGGGCCATGCATTATTTCGCACGACATTATCACAGTAGACTTCAGTGTCAGGCCTGGATTCTGGCCATGCCCGGTTTTTTCCAAGATAATATTAATGAAAAAACATCCATTGTGATGTAGATGAGAACCTGTGGCCAACCACAACACAGAGTTGATGATTAACAAAGCAGTAATTCCAGCTCCCGTTTTGTTTCTACAGTACAAGCAAAGCAAGTTGAGGAACACCGTAATTTGATGTTTTTACAGCACGTCTTTTCTTTCTTTTTCATGCGTAACCAATTATTTTTGCTTTGATTCAAATAAACCCATGTTGTGATTGTACTGTAGTGTTTTTGCATCAATATATTGCTAAACTTTTGTTCTGATGATGATTCCATCAGGTCTGTAGCATTCTCTCATTGCTTCTGTACTTTACAGAGATGTATTTTATCGTACACATGGGGGTACCATAATGAAATCTGTATCACCTATTTTTTTTTTCTACAATATTTAATGATTGTAATGAACAAATAGATATGCAGTAAAACTATTGCTGTGTGGGTGGATCTATATAGTTATAGGTGTTTCAATGGTATTTCACAGTAAATTGTGTTTTTGAAATGGATTGTGTGGCAAAAAGATTTCTTAAAGATGGAATCTACCAATGCAATGTTTTTGAACATTAGACAGCCTGTGTTACAAGTGATAACTGTTTTCCTTGAGTTTTGTGTCTAGAGTTTTGAAAATGACATCAAGGTTTTGAAAATAGTTGCAAAAGTGGTTGTAAAAACGGTAAAGTGCACAATCATCACCATTATTAATTTATGTTTTATTGTTATATTTGATGGGTCACATCATGTCATGGAAATAAACCAAATTCCATATTTCTCATAAGAGAACCAGGCGAAAAAACTTATAACTCATTTCTCACCAATACAGTAGCAGACTTTCAGAAAATACATTAGCACTACTCGAATTGGAAGAGAAAATAATCAATTCATCTCGATGTTTTGAGGAATTAAACTGCATGTGTCTGTGAGTGAGTGTTTAAAGTGTGTGCATGAGGGTGTGTGTGTGTGTGTGTGTGTGTGTGAGAGAGAGTGTGTGTGTGAGAGTGTGTGTGTGTGTGATGTAAAGTGGGACAGCAGTACTGATCAAAGCACTATGAGGCAAGCGAGGAGACTCCTGCAATACTATAAACTTAAACACACATTTTTGCCCATTTGAGTTTATATATTGTAATACTAAATTACACTATCATTTAACGCTTTCTAAAAACATTGTTATTTACAATGGCTACTGAACGGCATGGTTTTTAATCATATTTTTAAGGGGGCATCCCTCAGATGGAGGTTCTGATTGTGATTTTTGATGTGATTTCCTATTGAGCAGTATTTCTGCATTACATGGAACCAGAGGTTCACTGTCGTTATGCAATATCATGCGTCAATAATCTAGCACCGCCTCCCTACCTTCGGTGAGCACCAAAATGACTGCGGGAATGTAGTCCTGGGGTAATACTACATAACAATTGAGCAGTGTGTGAGTCGTAATATAATAGGAG
>NW_024878798.1:0-1641 GCF_018340385.1 Cyprinus carpio
GCGTATTTCGCGGTATTATCAGCACCCGGAGGAATCTGTCGGATTTCGGAAAATCAATAAATGTCTTTCACAATCTGACAGTCTAAAGTCACATTTCCACCTAAATTCCCGTTTATCAGTTAAACTCTCTGTAGTTTGACACCAGCACCGATGGAACTCGTGAAGATAAACACATATAGTAAAACACAAAACTCTTGAAATCAATCTTGAAACTATTCAGTCATGTGAAGATTACTCTGAAATTAACTTACAGAAGAGTAAAAGCTGCGTCGTCCTCATTCTGTCGTTGTTGTGCTCATATGCAATAAGAACTTATCAAGTCTGAGCGGAAGAGCTACCACATATGTGCAGAAAAAATTCAAGAGGAAACCACCAGACACCCTTGAAAAGAGGAAGCTGAACTTGCACTGACCAGACTTTTTACTGTTATTAAAGCATTTAAGAAGGTGAAAGTGCATGAGATAAAGTGTTTGATTTGGCGATCTAACTTCAACTGTCAATGGGTTTACTTTGATTAATTAAGTGCTATATTAGCACCTGAACTAGGTCTAATTTTTGAAGCTGATTTTTTGTATTCAAGCAAAACTTTTCTGGGCTACTGCAAGCTAATAATGTGTCTGGGTGTTTTCGGGCGATTTTCCAACGTATGTTGGTTTGCTGACCTAGTTCACGTTAGCAAGTGTGGATTTCAGACGTAACGTTCGCACAATACCAAGTTTAAGTATGCCATAGTCTTTTTAGTCGCCATTGCTATTTTATGTCTGCCTCTCTGGAACATGGATACAGATAACACTCCGAAAAGCAAAGAACATCTGGCAATGTTCTCCTAAAGTTATGAAATCAAACATTCTTTTAGTAAGTAACATTAATAGAATGTTCATTCAAGGGTTATGGTCTTTAATAATGTTCTAAAAACGCTTTGTAAATAGTTAATAAAGAAACTTGATTCTAATCCCTCATTATATAAGCGTTAGCGGCGCTTATGCTAATAATTAACTAGAAGGAGAAGCGCATCTACTGTGGTAGCCTACTTAAAAACTGGTACGCGTTAGCATAACATTTTTAAACTTTTTAGTAGGCCTACGACTGGTACAGTACGGGTCTTTTGACAAAACTAATTGTTATAACATATTTTTTGTCAGCTGGGATGCAAGATTGTATCCCTCACTGTAAAAAAAAAATAAGTGTATTTTAACTGTACAATTTTGTAAAAATGCTACGGGAGGAAAAAAAAATGTTAATAGGTTAACAATAAGTTCTTGTACTAGCTATATACAGGAAAAACTGTAAAAGATCTAACCAGACATTTAATGTAATTTTACAGTAAAATACTTTTAATTTACAGTTTTAAAGGTAAAAAGAACAAATCAATCTATAATTTACAGTCAAAAACTGTAAGCTGATATTCCCAAATTCCCCTGCGTGGCTCCACATTTAGAGAATATTTTGTTTAAATAATCATGTTTTTTTTATTATTTATTTATTTTTTATAGTTTTTGTTATCAGTTATGTACATTTTGGGCTTTATATTTACATCTTCTGTTGTTGTTTAATGAAAGTTTATTGCATTATTTAAGTATCATGTGTGTCACCATGATGGTGTTTTGTGTTTGCATGAATGCACCTTCTATATATTAATAC
>NW_024878799.1:0-2906 GCF_018340385.1 Cyprinus carpio
ACTGAATCCCAACCTTGGGAGATTCAGGAGTCAAACTTTCTCTGAAAACTGGAGGACCTCAAACTGCTCATTGACAACCAGCATGTCAAGCATGATGTTTTTTATTATTTCACCTCAGTGTCTTGTGTGTAGGTGTATAGGGCAGGGCTGTCCTTAAAAGAACCAGATTAAATGTGTGTGTATATATATATATATATATATATATATATATATATATATATATATATATTACCTAGAAGAGTCTGGTTCAAAACACGATAAACACTTTTTTTTAAAAAATTCAGTTCTGCCAAAATCAGTATTGTACCTGGTCGGGTATTGAAAAGTCCATTTTTAATTTTTATGCAAAAATGCAATATCCAGCATGCTATTCTGTCATGTTTTCTTCCTGTCTTTTCCAAACCGCTGACAAACAACACCAGTCTCCCTTCTTCTGCAGAATCACGATACATCCAGCTCAACCAATCACAGCCATCATTCCACTAGGGGGTCAGTAACTGACAGAAGTTAATGAATATTATGTTCATATATTAATCGTAGATGAATCCTTCTCGATTATAAGCTGACATGTGTGTAGCTTGTCAGTGATCTACAGCTTTGTGTAAATGCAGCTCCATCTGAAAGCATGTGATGGAGATTTATCCATTGAGATCACAGAACCAGCTTTACTGATCTAGATGCATATGTAATCGCATGAGATTTATCATGCAGCCCCTAAAAAAAAGGAATAAGTTTGATGGCATTGATGAACCTGTGGTGGTTTTTCTAGGTGGGGAAGAAGCGTAAGCTATTAATAAGATTAGTATTGACCAAGTTCAGAGGCTGTCATATGTGGATCCACTTACTTTGTTGTTTATTTTCTTTGTTGTTACAGTTTCAATATGAAAAATTACTTTTTATATTGATTCAATGGATTTATTGTGCATTTGGGAAAGGATAATCCAGTTTTTTATAATAATTTTGTGAAAATCAAAATCTGGATTTGAATTTTTAATGTTATTATAACTTGATCAAAATACAGAAAAAAATGTAATATTGTGATATATTATTACAATTTAAAATAATTGTTTTTTAAATTTATTATACTTTTAAATTATCATTTATTTCTGTGATGCAAAGCTGAATTTTTTAGGATCATTATCACATGATCCTTTAGAAATCATTCTAATATGATGATTCATTATCAAAGTTGGAAACAGTTCTGCTGCTTAATATTTTTTCAGAACATGTGATACTTTTTTAGGATACTTTGATGAATAAAAAGTAAAAAAAAAAAAAAAAAAAAAAAAAAAAAGAAGCTATGTTTTTAAAATATAAATATTTTGTAATAACAATATACACTACTGGTCAGTAATTTGGGGTCAGTAATTTTTTTTTTCTTTCTTTTTTTAAATAAAATCAATACTTTTATTCAGCAAGGATGTGTTAAATTGATAAAAGTGATAGTAAAGAAAATATATTATTAGAATATATATTATTAGAATTTTTTTTTTTATTTTGAATAAATGCAGTTCTTTTTAACCTTTATTCATCAAAAATAAATGCAGGCTTGATGAGCACAGAAGAGACTTCTTTCAAAAAACATTAAAGAGTAATGTTTCCAAACTTTTTGATCTGTACTGTATATATATATATATATCGTCGCTGCCCGATGAAACTCATCCACGTATGTCCAAAACGGTTACTTTTCAGGAAGTGAATAAAACACCGTGATTTCACAAAAGCAGTTGAATGTAGCGCTTGTCATACTTGGTACGGCATCTTTACATGTAACCATATTCTGCCAGTGTAATGATATAATCCACATTTGACCAAAATTGAGTTTAAAATGGACATACGGCATATTTTACAGTAACGGTGGTCGATCTGGCGTTCTTCCGATCAGTAATTAGAATGGCCAAGTCGCGTTTCATATTGACAGATGAATACGCCAGTTTATTAAATAGCCTCGTCTTAGTTTATTAAATATGCCTTAGTTTATTTAATATTAATTATAAATTTATTAAATGTCTCTTGCAAACTATGAAGGGACAATGAATCAATACACTGACATGGTAATGCTAGACAGATACTTTGTTTTGCACAGTCCTACCGTAATTTTGTCACTCCCTAGACATACGATCTGGCGCCAGGGGGGAAACGTTTACCTCGATGAAGGAAAGTCATTGTCTCACCAGGCTATGTTTATTTGGCAATGTATTTGTGAAAAAGAAAAAGTGAAACTTCACGAAAGACCGGCGAAAGTCGCTTCCACAGGGCGGAGATACCGCGCGTGATTGACAGCTTTGACACTAAATGGATATACGGAAAATCAGATGACATGATTTCACAACTTTTCATTGGCCATTTAGATATGTGAAGCATAACTGTATACGGAAATGAACCTGGACATTCAATCCGGTGAAAAATCTCAAAATCGGCAAAATGGACATAATGCGGGTTTTCATCGGACAGCGACGATATATATGTATATATATATATATATATATATATATATATATATATATATATTCAGCTTTCACTATCAATTTATAAATTAATATATTAATTCATAGGTAAATGTTAATGAAATATGCAGTTATTACTAAACTAAAGCAAGATTTTCCTCTAATTACAGTAGGAGGCACCTAACATAAAAACATTAGTATCTACACTCGTGTCACACCCTGGACTCATAATGTTATGTTTTCCATGCATGTGTTCCGCTCCCCATGTTCTGTGTGACCCAGTTTCTGTCCCTCCTTGATTTGAATAGTTCCCAGGTGTGTTGGATTAGTTCCAATGTGTGTCTCCTTAGTCCCTCGTTAGCCTGTCTTTAAAACACATGTCCTTTCAGTTAGGGCTGGCCGATATATCTACTTGATATAATCATGTAGCATCTAGTCAGTAAAGCCGGTTCCTGATTG
>NW_024878800.1:0-1866 GCF_018340385.1 Cyprinus carpio
TCGACTGCAGCCTGCCTTGCAAGCCACGCAGGTTCACGGCCCACCAGGCAGACAAAACTTCTTGCTTCAAACCTTCCCGTTCTGAGACAGGAATTCTCAGTCTGCTCGAGAAAGGAGCGATAGAGCAACCCCCCGAGCAAGCAGGAAGCAGTTTTACAGCCGCTACTTCGTGGTGGACTTCCATCCGATTCTGGACCTGAGACCCATCAACTGAATACTTCACAAGTGCGCGTTCAGAATGACAACACTGAAACAGATCTTGGCACAGATACGGCCTGGGACTGGTTCGCCTCAGTGGATCTAAAAGACACGTACTTCCATATCAAATAGCGACGCGCCACAGGCGCTTCCTGAGATTTGCTTTAGAAGGCACGGCTTATCAGTATTCAGAGCTTCCGTTCGGCCTGGCCCCCGCACCTCGCTAAGCAACATTTGTTTAATATTTTTTATGATTCTAACGACATGGCATGAATGACAAGCGTGTCAACCGGGCCATTTTTTTGTGCAAAAGAATTGTAAGCTGTTTTTCGTACAGCTGGCAAGAAACGGAGACATCTTGCTGCAGTCCAGATTACATGTGGGTCTGCGCAAGTCACAATCATAACGAGTCTGCAACACGCTGGGGCTCCAGGCAGAGACTCGTAGAGAGAGTTCCTGGGCAGGCAAGAGCACTGGCCAAAAGTCCTGTCTAATGACAAAAAAGACCAGGCACCTTATTCTACTGGCAGGGACTTAGAGGGTCCTAGTAGTCCAAAGGGATCCTGAAACCTCTCCAGGACTACTGATGCTTTATCAGGTGAGGAAGTCTCATATCATATGAAACCTGTATACACCTTTTAATAGAAAGAGATCTCTGGCATGTGAAGGGGTGATAGCGAGCTGTAAATCGATCAAGACCAGCATTGTGTTGGTACCTCAACATATACAACCCAGCCACTACTGACCTTTGGAGTGGCTTCCATTTAGCGGATCCTCGGTTCAGGGCCACCCTACATCCCAAGTGAAAAAGTCGATGCATTGAAGCACAGAGCTGTCTTGGAGGGAGACGCTACTGCTGATCAGAGCAACTGTCAACCGCCTTGCCTATGTGTGCCTACTGTGCCTGAGCCTGCAGATGGAGAAGCAGCAGTAGCACCAAAAGCTAAGAGACTGGCAAGCTTCTTCAAGAAGCGCACAGCCACCACCACTGCACCAACCAAGAGGGGGGCTATTGAAAATGAACTGTCAAGTTACTTGCAGTCCGCAAGTGTGGAGAGTGACACCTGATCCTCTCAAGTGGTGGAAGGATCATGAAGTTTTCTTTCCATCTCTGAGCCACCTGGCAAAAAAGTATCTCTTGGTACCAGCTACCAGTTCATCCTCCGAAAGGGTTTTCAGCTGTAGTGGCAATATCGTGACCTGCCACAGGAGCATCTCTGAAGCCGGATGCTGTTGACAGGCTGGTGTTTCTCGCACAAAATCTTTAACCCTCTGGAGTCGATTAACGCGTATACGCGTTTTGGGGTATTTTCTCCTGATAACCCCGAAAATAACTTAAATTACACTTTCAGTTTTGATCGTACAGATAAGTGCAATACATCAATCGAATCTGTAAAGGGTCTACTTTTTTTGTATACAGACATAATAACAACAAAACTTTGTGCACTTATAAAATAAAGATAACAAACAAGGAGTGCTGTCTGCAGCCTTTGTCTGCGCTGATCTTCAGATACAAATGCGTCATTAAAATGAACTGTAACTCAGTGAATACTCAACGAAGAGACATGAGACAGATATCTATAGAAAGCCTGACAGTCTACTTTTAAACTAAACAGTGATGCTGAAACAAATATTCTGTATAAGTAATCCATATGAAAACAACGCGTG
>NW_024878801.1:0-3869 GCF_018340385.1 Cyprinus carpio
GACTGTGTGTCAGAAGCATCAGACTGTCTTTGCAAAGTTGGAATTGCCCCACTTTATAGAAACAGACATCAGCATTGTAGGCTACTCTCACAGGAAACAGTCCTTGTCCTCTGCAAAAATCTGAATATTTGGGTTGAACTGTTCCGGAACAGAGTTGTAAATACATCTTAACCACTGATTTCTAATTGTGTGCTCTTTTGGAAGGCCAAACAAAGTTGCTTCGCTTTCACAACGAAACACACAGCGTCTCCACAACATGGCACCAGCGGCAACAGCGAGAATAAAAGTTACACCTTCTTTCTTTACGTGAACATATGGGCTGTCTTATGCAAATCTTCTCACATCGTGATGTAGACGTGGGGGCGTGTTAGAATGAGCCATTTTAGGTAGGTGTGGTTGACTCTTAACTTTTATAAAGAATATCTCTTTAGATTTTGAAGTCCTTGCAACTTTTCAGATATTCTTACACCTTAAAAAAATAAAAATAAAATTTCATTGTGTGTTTGCGCACACCTAGCGAATAAAGCTAATCCTGATTCTGTTTCTTTATGCACCAAGAGCTTGTAACACTCCAAAGAGAAAGGAAAAATTGAAATTGCATCATATGACCCCTTTAAACCTCTGTTACCTCTAAATCTTATGAACAAACGATAGACCTGGCTGCATCTTTTCAAGTCACTAGTACATAATAATGTGTTCTTTTATTATTGTTCTGGGTAAATCTTGTTTTGTGTATGGGTAAGAGTCTTATATACTTTTTCATTTCTATCTTTCTTAGTAAGCCTTTTGCTGTCATGTACTGTAGCTCCAAATGAATTTGATTTTGTTCCAAAGCATATGCTAGAAAGAGAGCAGAATATGAGTTTTATTTTCTTCTTTTTCTTCATGTTATTTGTTCCCTGGTTTGTAAAGTGTCATTTTTAACATATCACATATAGTTGAACCCTTGACTTATTCTGTAAACAGATTTATAATGGCCCTAAAAGTTAAGTCTTGTCACAATGTAAGTGCATTTGCATAAAATATCAAACTAAGTGGAACTGATTTTAAAAGGAAGACACAAACACACCTTTTTAGTAAAAAGTAACTATGGATTATATAATTTTCAGTTAAAAAAAAAAAACAAAAAAAAAACAGCAACATATGTATTCCTAGAAGTTCCTGCATGGCATATGACATACTGTATGATGACATTTTTATTTTCATTTAATTTTATTATTCATGTATATTTCTGTTTTTTTTTTTTTAACCCAGATATTTTAACAGTGTGCTATTGAGTGTATGCTTATTTAAATTAATAAAAAAAAATATATTATAAATATTATTATATACATGCAGAAACATTAGAAGCCATGATTATTTGGGGGAATGTGTGTTTTTATGGTTTTGTTTTAGGATGAAATGTGACCTGACATGTTTTAGGGATATAGAAGCTTTTAGAGTGAACTGAAGCCTATTTTCTTTTCTATCCTTCTTTTGGAAAGAGGAGGCTGTTTTGGCGTATGAAATTTAGTGCAGATTGAACATGGAATGTTTGAGTTAGTATAAAGCATGATAGGTGTCCTATTGCCAACAGGTGGGCGCTATGATTATATCCTTTGAACATTGGCCTTTAGATATCTTCAGGCCATGACTCTTATCCAAATATTTGAAGTTTGGTGCAGGATTGGACATGGCATGTTTAAGTTAGTGTAAAATAAGCCATTTTCTGTTGTCAGCAGGTGGCGCTATGATTATAGTGGAATAATGACCTTCAGATGTGTTCAGGCCAAGACTCTTTTAGAACATGTGAAGTTTGGGGAAGATCGGACATCTTATGCCTGAGTTACAACAACTTCTATTCCCATGGCCGAGACATCAAACTTTGTCACGGCAGCATGTGGCCACACACCCTTTAATGAAACCTCAAGATGTTCACAATTTAACATCGCAAAGGCCTTTTAGATTAGACTGACCAAAAAAAATTATAAAATGTCATAAAATATCTAGGAGTAGTTTGTTGCAGTAAAACATGTCACTTCCTGTTGCCAGCAGGTGGCGCTATAGCGATATCTGAATATTGGCATGTAGATATATTCAGGTTAGGACGCCTCAAACATGTGGAAGTTTGGGGCAGATTGACACTTTTTTGTAGGTATTGGTGTGTTGGCATGTGTAAAAATTGGATTTTTGCGGCTATGTATCGCGAACGCAGCTCGAGGCGCACTTCCCTTTAAATGTATAGCAGGCGCTTATCGAGGCATTTTGCCAATCTGAGAACATTACTTCTGGATTTAGTTCTACCCAGGCCAGACCCTTATCAAACATGTAGTTTGGGCAAGATCTGACATTTTATGCTGGAGTCATTAATCTTTTGGTCTCCAAGCGGCGAAAGACATCGACCGTATCGGCCGCCGCGATACACCTCTTTGAACGAAAACTCAAGATCTTCTGCCAATTTAATACCCATTGTGATGAATATTAGAGCATCGTTTTTTTTCATTTGCGGCCAATGGCTCGGAGGCCGGCCGGTAGGTGCTAGTCGGTAGTTTTTTGTTCGTTTGTTCTATGGTAAAGTATATGGTCACTTAACTGCTGCCCAGTAGGTAAGCGCCCATTACTATAACCTGAATGGATATGGGGTATATTTCAAATAGTTACAGGGCTGGACTCTTATCAAAACATGTGTGAAAAGGTTGTTGTTGTGGCCCGATTGGACATTGTATAGTTCTGAGTGTTTAGCAATCCCATTTTTCATGTTGGCGAGATGCGTAATCATCGAAATTCGTCAGGCCGCCACGGACAACGACACACTACTTCAACGAAAAACTCAAGATCTTCGCAATTTACCAATCGCAAAGGCCTTTTTAGGATTAGGCATACCAAAATTGAGTGTTGTTGATCTGAATAAATCTCTAGGAGTGAGTTCTCGTTAAAAAATACAAGGCATGCAAATGACAAAAAATGTGATGCAAAAATTTGCTCATATAAAAATTGGGGTGGCCAACTGACTTCCTCTTGGTTTCCTGGATATTGCTCCATCTTTTTTTGTAGGTACCGATGTTTACATATGTGTGCCACCTTTTTCGCGGCATGTACGGAAACACAGCTCGAGGGGCTGTTGATTTTTTTTTACGATGGAGTGGCGCTGTAGAGGCCATTTTGCCACACCACTCTTCTGGAGCCGGTTCTGAGAGCATGTTTGGTTAATCCTCCACTCAGAAGTGTCCCAAAGTATTCTCCTTAGGGTTTTTATTTATTTATTTATTTTTAACTCTGTTTGCAGTTCAGTTTGGGCCACAGATAAGCTGAATTTTCATCAGCCAGTACTCCAGTCTTCAGAGTCACATGATCCTTCAGAAATCATTTTAATATGCTCATTTGGTTCTGAAGAAGCATTTCTAAATCTTTATTTTTACTCTATTTTCAGTTCACTTGGGCCACTGAACAGATCTGTATTAGTGTGGTAACCATTCTGTACTATATACAGTAGGATGTATATCTCACATTACCATGGTATTGCAGTACTTTTTGTCAGTTTGAATACAGTGTATTTGCAGTGAATAAATCATTGGATTTGTGCATTTTTCAGAGTAAATTACAGACAGCAAGAGCAGCGGTACAGCAAACAAATCATTCTGAAACTCCTCTCTTTGACCTTTCAAGATCAGATCTGATAAATATGTATCGTTTTTTACATTTTCATCCACGCAGCGATCTGTGAGTCAACATCATTTCTGGCCGCTTTGTAATCAGACTCTTCATCTCCATTTTTGACGGGCCTTGTGTGTAAATTCATATACTCCACACAGCTGAATGTTTTTTTTTTTTTTTTTTTTACATCTCTTTTCACTCTTTCACCTCTCTTCTTCTTCCTTTTTTGTCATTTC
>NW_024878802.1:0-1903 GCF_018340385.1 Cyprinus carpio
ATAGCTCGCGAGCGTCTATTCCAGCCAGGGCGCTCGCCTGCTTGGCAGCTCATTCATCCCGCTTCACGTTGCCGTGGTGATCAAGGGGATGAAGAGGCAGACCGAGAATGGTTTTCCCCCGCGATTTACACACCTCGGCATGTAAATCGGGGAAAAAAACGCAGGCTTCAGCGCAGAAGGTGGCGGCTTGGATTGCGAAAACGCTCATCCAGTTTGCTTTTCTGCGGTTCAGCCTTTTCCCCTCGGACGAACCCAATCGATGTTTAAGCAGCCCCACGACACGGTAACCACACTCAAAAGCTCCCTCATACTGAGAGGCGATTGAGGAGGCGAATCAGCGGCGTTCACCACATCAACCTCCTGGGGAGGAAGATAGATGAAGCGCCGAGCCCAGGCTCCCGAGGGAGAAGCTGGCGCTGGGCGTGCTTCCGATCCCTGAGGCGGTGGCTGGATCTGGCAGGTGAGGAAGAAGATAGGGACTTCGCCCGTCTCCATTCCCTCTGCCAAATCCAACTCACGAACCCCGCGGCGAGATCGCCCGCTCCGCCTCGGCGGAGCGGGATAGCGCCCTTGAGGAACATAGCGAAGACTCCCTCGGAGAGAGAGCCTTCCGGGGCGGAGAACAATGCAGGGCAAGCCGCTCGCAATGCGGGCAGTCGGCCCCCCTCGAGGAAGACCGACTCTGCATGCTCCGCTCCCCAGGCAAACAACGCACAAACTGTGTGTATCCTCGCCTGAGGTCTTAGCGAGGACGGGGAGAACACACAGTCTGAGCGCTGCGCCTTCACCCATTTTGTGTTTGGTCTTGGAGGTGCTTTTGACGCTGCTGCTTTGGATGGCCGACAACACTAAATAAGACTCACTAGCAATGAAATGATTTGACGAAATTGCACACTGAGCACAGCACAGAGACAGAAGGCTGGATCGTCTCGCCCATCCATTGGACTGATTACACACGTGATTCAGAGACGTCACGCTAGAGGCGTTCCCCAAAGCGTCATCGACGCAGCTCGAGTTCCTGAAGAGGAACTGTCTGCTTATGGACTTTTTCGACTTGGTGTCAAACTTACTCACTGCTAATTGC
Organism: Cyprinus carpio; assembly: GCF_018340385.1. Lineage (NCBI taxonomy): Eukaryota > Metazoa > Chordata > Actinopteri > Cypriniformes > Cyprinidae > Cyprinus > Cyprinus carpio. The sequence goes on from NW_024878802.1 coordinate 1,085, forward strand.
TTATCAAGCTCTCTTCTCCGAGACACTGCGTAGGCTACTGCTGACAGATGCACTGTGCAGCCTACCCTGCTGCCACTGACTGCTGGTGAAATTTCGCAGGGGTCGCTGCTGTGCTGGTGATGGGTGAAACCATTGTGACTGTGATGGGGGAGGGGATTCTAAATCGGCGATTTCTGTTTGAGAGGAGTTTGGTGCGGGTCTCCTTGGCCTTCAACGTGTTGGCTATGAACATAACATATACTTAAAAATATTATTTGATTTATAAATGGGGTGGCAACAGGAGTGGCAAGACTGTATCCCACCCTTTGCCACCCCGTAGATCCTCCTCTGCAAAATAGCCGTCCTGGCGAGTATCCTTGTAAACAGTCGGTTTTGTCTTAATTAATGAAACATATCACATGCACGCTAAAGGTCAGCACGAACGTCTTTCCGGCACAAATTTAGCCCTGCATACAGTCTATAAAATCATGATTCAGATCGGATGGAGTGACAATTCGCCACAACACTATTTAAAATGTTTATTTCTTCTCTAAAAGGAGTAGTTACATGACAGCGTTTACTTTTAGAAGTGAGAAGTGAAGAGCAGGAGACTCGAGTGAATCTTCAGCAGGATTCTTTATTGCTTTTGATGCTCCAGTCATTCAGTCTAATAAAGCAGTGAAACATGTTAGTTTATATACATTTTAGAGAGCAGTCCTTACACGTCAAGACAAAGCAACATTAAACGAAGAATAAAAACAGTTATTAGGAGCCTGACCAGTTTTATGAGGCCCAATCCAAACAGTATAACTGTATCACGCAGATACCTCACGAGTAAAA
>NW_024878803.1:0-1823 GCF_018340385.1 Cyprinus carpio
AAACTCTACAGGACAGAAGTAACATTATTTTGCTTACATTTGCATGAAACTAATTAAACATTAAGAAGTGCTTGGAGATGCTGACACATTAAATCCAGATGACGGAACTCCATAAGACAGAAGTAAAATTCTTTTGCTCAAATTTGCCAGATTCACATGAAACATTAAGCAGTGCTTGGAGATGCTGGGGATTGAACCCAGGACCTCATACATGCAAAGCATGCGCTCTACCACTGAGCTACATCCCCATTTAGGTGCACTGTGTTTTTGTTTCTGTAGGTTTACAAACACATTCAATCCTTTTAAATGATGTCTACAGGACAGAAGTAAAAAATTCTTTTTGCTTAAATTTGCATGAATCTAATTAAACATTAAGCAGTGCTTGGAGATGCTGGGGATTGAACCCAGGACCTCATACATGCAAAGCATGCGCTCTACCACTGAGCTACATCCCCGTTTAGGTGCACTGATTTTTGTTTCTGTAGGTTTACAAACACACTAAATCCAGTTGCAGGAACTTTACAGGACAGAAGTAAAATTCTTTTTGCCTAATTCACATCAAACATTAAGCAGCGTTTCGCAATGCTGGGGATTGAGCCCAGGACCTCATATATTCAAAGCATGCGCTCTACCACTGAACTACATCCCCATTTAGGTCCACTGTGTTTTGTTTCTGTAGGTTTACAAACACACTCAATCCTTTTGAATGATGTCTAAAGGACAGAAGTAAAATTTCTTTTGCTTAAATTCGCATTAATCTAATTAAACATTAAACAGTGCTTTGGAGATGCTGGGGATTGAACCCAGGACCTCATACATGCAAAGCATGCGCTCTACCACTGAGCTACATCCCCATTTCAGTGCACTATTTTGTGTTTCTGTAGGTTGACAAACACACTAAATCCAGCTGCGGAAACTCTACAGGACAGAAGTAACATTATTTTGCTTACATTTGCATGAAACTAATTAAACATTAAGAAGTGCTTGGAGATGCTGACACATTAAATCCAGATGACGGAACTCCATAAGACAGAAGTAAAATTCTTTTTGCTCAAATTTGCCAGATTCTAATGAAACATTAAGCAGTGCTTGGAGATGCTGGGGATTGAACCCAGGACCTCATACATGCAAAGCATGCGCTCTACCACTGAGCTACATCCCCATTTAGGTGCACTGATTTTTGTTTCTGTAGGTTTACAAACACACTAAATCCAGTTGCAAGGGAAACTCTACAGGACAGAAGTAAAATTATTTTGCTTAAATTTGTATGAAACTAATTAAACATTAAGAAGTGCTTGGAGATGCTGACACACTAAATCCAGTTGACGGAACTCCATAGGACAGAAGTAAAAAATTCTTTGCTTAAATTTGCCAGATTCACACGAAACATTAAGCAGTGCTTGGAGATGCTGGGGATTGAACCCAGGACCTCATACATGCAAAGCATGCGCTCTACCACTGAGCTACATCCCCGTTTAGGTGCACTGATTTTTTGTTTCTGTAGGTTTATAAACACACTAAATCCAGTTGCAGGAACTTTACAGGACAGAAGTAAAATTCTTTTGCCTAATTCTAGGTCCACTGTGTTTTGTTTCTGTAGGTTTACAAACACATTCAATCCTGTTTGCTGTAGGCTTACAAAACACACTAATTACCCTTTGAGATCTGGGGGATTGAACCCAGGACCTCAACCTAGCAATGCAACTCTACCCAAGGACAGAAGTAAAAAATTCTTTTTTGCTTACAGGACGGAATACAATCATTTTGACTTAAATTGAAGTGAAATCGTAATTAAACATTATACAAGTGCTTGGAGATGCTGA
>NW_024878804.1:0-20782 GCF_018340385.1 Cyprinus carpio
AAATTGTTGTGCTGCACAAATCCCCTTTTCATGTTTTTTTACAATGTTACTGAAGGTTGTGCAGCATACAATGAACAATGTCTACATCAGGGTGAGTTTAAACAAACTGCAAGTACTATTTGTTCATAAACAAATACAATGGAAAAGCGTACCTTTAGAATAAAATAAAAAAATGGAAATCCCAAGACTATTCCTATCGGAATCCTATAGGAACGGTTTCCAAAATATGATAGAAATTCCAATTAGAATCCTGTACAATTTCTTATTTCTTACAGTTGTGTTTTCACCCATGTTGAAAGTACGACAGTGAAACAACGTCATGTTATCAACCTTGAGTCACTCTTAAAAATCAACACCTAATTCAACGTTAATCCAACGTCTCAAGAACGACCATAATTCACCCCTGATGAAGGTAAGATTGTGAAACAACGTCACAATATCAACGTTGACCCAAATTTGCAAAATCGAAAGGAAAATGAACGTTGATTCAACTTTGAAATGGCGGCTGGGAAGCTCGCGCGTTCTTATATTATAATTATATTAATGTGCATATTTCAGCTGAATGACAGTTAGAGGAACAGACTATAAACTGCTTTCACTCAAATACAGAAGGTTAGACATATATTTAACACAAATGCTATTTGAAGAATCGAAGGAAACAACACTGAAACTTGTTCATTGCTTTCGGGTGAAAAATGCACATACCGATTCACATTCCATCCGGTAACCCACACAAACTCCCGATTTAGCATTTATAACCGATTCTATTAAAGATTTAAAGATATAATGTGTATTGTAGATCATCGATTCTGTCTGTTTAAATGGCCACGTCAACTCTGTTCATTACCACTTTCATTCATGAGACAGCGGCTGCCAGATCCCGGGAAATGTTCCTCCCCCGCCGGCATTTCAACGCTGAACAACGTCAGGTACCACAGGGTTCAGTCAACGCTGAATCGCGACGCTGTTTCACCTTTCACCATGTATAGTCACCCAACTGTACGTCAATAGAGCATAGTTTGAATTTTACCACACACTTGTAGGATAAAGGTAAAAATATAGGACGGGGCCAGCAAATGGCTTTACAATCAACTGCAATAAACTACCACATGCTCAAATTGTAAAACAGCAGTTTTATTTTGGAAAACATCTGTATAAAACCGATGGAAATAATACCAAACTTTATTTTGCCAGAGTATGAGAGTTATTGTTAAAACCATGTAGAAGAACAATCCAAGACAACAAGATTAAAGGTTTTTGTCAAATAATTTTGCATATTTTTTGCATTATAAATGCAGCTATTTTGTGCTGCACTTGCAAGAGAAACCCCTTGAGAGCTTTATGATTGAAACCAGCTGATCTTTTATTTTGGTGGAAAACTAAAGTTTCTGTGAAAACATGTTTTACTATTGTGCGCATTACAAGAATGTGTACATTTGTGCAGTGAAACATGTGTGAACAGTTCGAGAGGGAACCTTCAACCAGGGATGCTGTAAGGGCATGGAAGGTGAGGACAATTCCAAGGGTCCTTTCTAACGGTGACACCAACGAAGACTGTAAGTCTTTTTTTACAGTGGGGGAACGGGTGATGGAATGTGATTTCTGCAACCAAGCGGGACCTGTCCTAAAAATGTTAGAACCAACAACCTTGTAGCATATAGTGTGGTTATGCTTCCGGGTGATCCTTGAAAGTGTCCCAGCTCTAGGGGATTGCTTTCTGTCGCCGTCCTCATCTTTCCCCACTTGTGTACTTTTCTGTACTGTTCCTATTAAAACAAAAACACCAAAAATAAATCCTCATAAAATTCACTTTGATATGGTGAAAATATTTACTGAAACTGAAGCAAAATAATTCACAACAATATTTCACTTTACAGTTCTGAACAGTGGGGGTGAAACAAGTACACAACACTATTCAGTAAAACACTTATTTAAGTATTCAGATGAAAGTTTACACATATTAACAAATTATACACAAAGCAGTGTTTTACAGAGCACCCGATACTCTGGATTTCTAGTGTTCTGATTAAAACAGTGTAGTAAAACAAGTAAAATCAAATTAAGTACATTTTTATTAAACTAGAAAAATCACAACCTATCACAAAAGGTCAATGAATCTCTACCAGAAGTGACAGTGCAATGTAGCAGATGAACAATTTCTTACCAATGTGCCAATAATAAGCTGGATCCTTGATGACTCTACAAGGGGAAAGAAGAAATGGTTTACTGAAAAGTTCTTAAAAAGCAGGATTTCATTTTATACCATTTAGATTTTAGAATAGGTATCATGATTAAAATATTGTAAAATGCTATTAAAATAATAATAATAATCTTAAATAATTTAATAAAAATAATTAAAAGTTTAACCTTTTTCAACCATTAGCATTAAACATTTTCAACATTGTTTCAATGTTAAAACAACTGATCTTATTTCAGCCATATTTCAATGTTGAAGTTTGGTCGTGTGCCGGCAGTTTTTCAACCGTTCAGTTTTAAACGTTGAATCAACATTGTTTCAACATTGAAACCACAACTGATTTTATTTCAACCATATTTCAATGTTGAAGGTCGGTCATGTGCCGGCTGGGTCAAGACGCACTCTTTATCATGGACACGACTAGATGATGTGCGAGTTATATCACATCTTGAAAGAAGAATGAAACAAAAAACTGAGATGTTCAGAAACTAGTTCACAATTCCCTCGCTCAATAAGACATAGATACCACCACTAGGTAGGAATATAGGAATGTCAAGCTAACAGACTGAAATGTTACAGGATTAGTATTCAGATCTTATCAGTAGAACACAATGACCAGCAAAAAGTACAAATTATTGCAACCTTTAAATGAAAAAAATAGAAAAGCTCTCCTGAGGAAACTGAAGCGTTAGCACGGTGTAGAGAGCATATGTCAACGTTATAGCCATAGGAACGTTGTAATCTTTTCTTAGCTGTGGACCTAAAGATGTCTCTGTGCTAGTCATCTCCAAAACCAGGCTTTGATTACTATACGGGAGACTTGAAGGACGATCTCTCTTAAGGGAGGCTTCTGTATCTACAGTATAGGAATCATATAAAAGTGTTATGAAAATTTATTTCACATTTGCATTATCTTTGCCTTTTGTTAGGAAAAACCAGCATAAAAGAACAATCCCTCCAAACCACAAAGTTTAATAATTACTAGGCCTATGTTCTTATGAGCTACACCATGTAAATCTTACACATACCCACACAGCAAATGTCTTCTGGCCCAAATCCGGGCCAAACATCACTTTTCCCTTGGCCCAAGTGCCGCAAAGAATGACGCCCCTGAAGTGGCCCAGAACTGGATTAAAGACAAGGGCCACACATGGGCCATAACCGGCCCGAATTTCAGCCAGTTAATCACCCTTAACTGGCCCTGAACTGGGCCAAAACAGGTTTTATTATTGGTGTCAATTCTCAGCGTTAAGTAAACCAGAATCCCCAAGTCTGAGCCACACCTGAGCCTTATATAGCCCGACAGGCCCACATCTGGCCTGCATGGATTTCACGGATTTCATATATTCTGTTATTCCCAGACAGCAGCATAGTGTGGCCCAGCAAGCAAACTGCTGGCTGTTGGGATTGTACACCAAACTCTGCCAGGTAAAGTACATTCAAACTGAAATAGGAAATCAGACTAATAACCCACAAATCATGTAATGTGCAATAAAAACAAACGTATTGCATGATTTCTTATTTCTTTTATAAAGAACAAATAAAATAAAGAGTGAGTGTTTATAAAGTATACAGTCTATAAGAGAAAGTAACGATAGCAACATGTACTTAATCATAATAATTATGGCAGACTGTGTCAAAGAGCAAGTACCACAGTCATCGCAAATGACGATTGCATTGTAGTTGAAGGTCCTCTCTGGCAGACGTAATAGACCCCCTCACGCGTTGAAGTCCCAGGAAAAATTCGAGTGCGTAGTGCGCATGTCCGGGGCCAGAACGTTCAATATGTGTTATGTTAACCAGATCATTTTTTTCGTCAAAATGCATATTGTTGTGTCGTGAGGACTGTGCAAATCGCACCAGTGTGGATGTCAGTTTTTCCAGATTGCGGCAGGATTCATCCTTTCAAAAAAAAATAGATGACATCTGTGGACAGGCAAGCTATTCGCCAGACGACGGGACAATGCTACGATTAAAGAGACATAGCGACAAACTAAATAAATAATACTACTAACATGTCTACTATGAATTATTTTGTGCGTACTTTTGGTTGGCTACTATGTATGCTGTGCTAACCGTGTGCTTTGTGTCTTAATGAAATGTCAGATTTTTTATTTTTTATAATCACGCACCGCTTTTGCGTGACGGAAATTGATGGATGCAGGGTATAAGTGATTAGTAGTCATGACAGTTTTCTGGGAGGCAAAACCATCACGTCAAGGGAAATCGGTTTACAATTGCATCCGTCTCCAATAGGAAAAATACCGCGTTACCCTGCCATGCAGGTGCAATTTGCAGTATGGATGTAGCCTTCCCGCTTGTTGATCTAGCAGGCTTGGTATAGGGGTGATTTTCCCTTGGCGCTGGCTTGGTAAAACCTCCGCTTTTAACACACAAAGTCATCACCTATATCGCTATATAAAACCGTCTGGACATGCCCACAGACTGCGTAATTATAAGCGTCTAGCGATTTGTAGGCTCTTAGTTTTTCCTCGCATGTAAACACTCGCTTGTCCACCAGATAGCCGTATATGACATACCAGTGAATATTCAGCCACTTGCTGAACGCTGTTCACCCATTTCGTTATGAGCTTCCGGGACTGCAGACACTGCTACACCAGTGAAAAACAAAGTTTGTTATGGTACTGTTCCCCGCTCCTGTGGTGGCAAAGACAGTGCATAACTTGATACAATATGCCGGTCTATTAGCCGCGCCATTTTTCTGACCCCATGCTGCGTGCGCACATAACCTAGCAATCGAATGTTTTACAGACATTGAAGGGTCTATAGTAATGCGGAGCAGGTCCATAATTTAAGTTGTTAAATGCTAAAAATACTATCCCGATCCACTCCGTCAAGGCACGAGTTTCTCATTCAAAACACACATCACCGGAAACCGGCTTTGGTAATCTAGGGCGATCCCGGGCGAGGCCAATGGCGTTTGATATGGCCTGCCGTAAACCTGGTTTTAAAACTTGCCGGAAATTTTTTGCCGACAAAAAGGCCACATGCCAGGGGGCCCCGGGAAAGGGTTCCGTTTGCTAGGGTGGGTAAAAAGATTTGATCTGGGCTGGGGGCTTGTTTTTGTGTTGTACCAATGGTAAAGTCAAAATATAATGATTTTTTGGCATTCAATACTCACTGGAAGTAAGCAAAAGTGTTTGTGGCAAAAAATTTTCAGTGTACATGTATTTGCCCGGTGAGAGAAAAAATTAAAAATTAAGCAGATTACCACTTGCCTTTAAAGTTTGAAATGAAGATGCAATTTGGGCATTCTCTTTTTTATCAAAAAGGATTGATGTGCTTTACAGCTTCTATGTACTAATTTGACTACATCTATATGGAAACTTTATGAGAAAGGCAGTAAAGATGTTTCACATATACAAATAAAAATGGTTTTTTTTAAAAATTATATACTTTATGTTGTTCATCTGAAAAATATTAAAAGCATATATTGTTTTAAATTTGGTGTAAAAATACCTCTACTTCAAATTAAACATAAAAATTGTCATAGGTGTAATTTCCGAGCAATGGGGACCTCCTAATACAAAAATTTAAACAGCAAAGTATAAAAAATCGATAGTTTGTACATTTTAAATTTAAAACAGAATTAAGCATTTTTATGGTTTGGGAATTTAATGTCTGTGAAATGTTTTTTGGGGAAACCCCTTTAAACAATGGACAGAACCCAACATGTACTAATACCTAAATTTAAAAATTACTTGACTATGAAATAATGATGAGTTAAGATATGTATTAAAACTAATGAAGAACAAATTTAAACCCGACATATCTATGAGCTACTGCATAAAAAACTCCCTTTAATTAAAATGCTTTTCCCTGCATGTTTTTTACTGAAATTAAATTAACCTTTGGGGTAAACAAATCAAACTTTCTCTAGAAGCAAATGTATGAAAATGGCACAATGTAAAATTTTTAAAATTTGCCCCAGCTTTTGCCCACAAACATCTGAACGACAGTGGATTTATTGCAATATTTACGGGTTTAACCTAACTCCCCCCCCCCCCCTTTATGCATTCCCTAATTTAAAAAAAAATTTCATCATTGGGTTTTTGGGGATTCCCGCTTTTCCTACAAAAACATTAAACAACGCATTTTCCAAAATTAAAAACAGTTAGCATAGAGATGCTTTTTTTCACTTTTTTTATGTTATGGATTGGTTTACTGTCTTTCTATTAAAAAATTCCCCCCCAAAAAAGAAATCATGAAAAATGATACAAACAACAATTTATGAATTCATGTTATCTATGATTTTTTTGATTTATTAATTATCTAAATAATTCCCTCTCAATTAAAACCCCCAAAGTGTTCTTATTTTGGGCCCCGTATATCCAAGATGATTACCCTTTAAAATAAACATAGAGACCAGACCACCTTAAAGCACAGAAAATTTAAAGGTAAAAAAACCATTTTATTTAACAAAAACTTTTTAAAAAATCAGTGCACCTTATATTTAACCTGTAAATTTTTCTTAACATTTTTTGGTTTTTTTGTAAGATTTAAATGTTTTCCCCCTAAACAGGAAAGAAAATGGTCCCCCCCTTTATTTTTTTTTCCCCAAACCATGAGCCCCCTCTATAGAGAGAGGGGGGTTCTTTTAACATTTTTCTGTCCCATCTTTCCCCTTAATCTCCATACACTTGTTTGTATGTCAGCCAAGCCTTTTTAATGTGTTGTGAGGGGAGCTCCACTGTGTGGGTTTTACAAAACCCCTGGGGAAGGTTCACGTAAAAAGTTTGTGCCCCTTTGGCCCCCTCAAACTGAAAAAATGGGTAGTGCCTGGACACACCTTTTTCAACTATGGGGTTGAGGGCTTTATCTTCTTTTTTCCCCAAACCGGGGATTGGGTGTCTCATTTTTCCCTCACACCTACATGCCAAACACCCTTTTTTTTTGCCTCCCTTTTTTTTTGATGCTCTCCCCCGTCCCTACTGTAAAATTAAAAATTTTTTTAAAAAAAATACTACAATATTATGTAATTATATTCATTTAACATGTTTACCCATACAATGGGTGACAAATTAAAAGGGAAAAACTGGGGGAGCTTTATAAATGGCGTTAGCCCGGGCCAAAAGTAGGGAAATAAAAAGTACCTCTATCCCCCATCCATCCCATCATAAACTTGGGGGGGTTTTCATTTTTAACAAAACCCTCTACTTGTAAATAAATTTACTTTTGCATTTGCGACTAATCTTCACTCTGGGCGACTAAATGATGTCTAATATTTGCCAATGGCTAATAAATTCTCAGATTTTACTCGCTAATGTGTGAGCTGGAGGGCCAAATATAAGTTTAGAACAAATATATTTTCACTTGCTGAACACTCAGACTAAGCGCTTCAGAGTTTCATGATCGTTTCTATTTTCAGTTCATCTCAATGGATCACGCACACCTGTATTGATGTACCGTAAACTTTAGTGTACGGGGCACAACTCGTCATCACTTTGTTGAAAGCAAAAGCGGGGGAGAGTCTTACATACATGCGATTGACACGCTACATGTAAATCATATTTTTTGTTGTATTTCCCCGTTAAAATAACGGGAAATTTCCCTTTTGGGTTTTTCCCGCTTTTAAGAACTGCCAGGTTTTTCCGTTAGTGAGCAGAACTAAATCGCAAGCGCAATCTCATTGGGTGGTGCTCACCTATTTTTCCCTGTTTGATTTTAGCTAATCAGTTCGAACGAATGCACACAACCCGACTTGAATCCAGCACTCATTAATCCTCAGTGTGTTTTACACAGTTTCTTATTAGCAGAATTCGTATTATTATATTATCGTCATATCAGTATTACTGTTAGTTTTTTCCCCCCATTTTTCTTTTTTTAAAGAAACACTGGAATGACCAAAAAAAGTATTCTGCCATCACAATGCACTGGATAACTGGCCAATCAGAACACCTTGCGTTTTCAGCACGATGAGCTTTGTAAAATTGACACGTTTTAGAAAGGCGGGGCAAAGTGGAGAAAATAATGTACAGTATGTGGAAAATAATGTTGTTTTTTTTACCTTAAACCACATTGTATTACACTAATACTAAATAATGCTCTTTTTAACAACGTCATATGACCCATTTAAGGTTATACATTATTTCTATGTTTACTAGAAATCGTAACCAAGTTTGTAATCAAGTAACATTTGATCATCAGGTTTTATGCTATTATGATCTTTTTTTATTATCTGCATTTCCCCATATTTTCTAAAGACCAATTCACACTGCACTGATAGACACTGACAAACAGGGACAATCAACAGATTACAGTACTCATGTCTCAGACATTCCACAACCAAATAAATGCATTCAAATGACAACAACAGTGGTCGGCAACTGCAGTGTGAATTTGCCTAACAGGTTCTAAATTTACCTTTCGTTTATGACGGACGTTACGTTAACTTCCAATCATTTGTCCATGTCTTCATCTGAATCGTTTTATGGCACAGTGGCAAACTTTCCTCATGATACGAGCCATCTTAGAGTGTTCTGGAATCATATCAATTTGTCTGATCCGCAATCCCTCAGTGAACCTGTGAAGTACATAATGCTGACTCGAATAGTAAAGCAGAGTTGTCAAAATTAAAACAATCAAAAAACTTTGAAATGCATTATACCATTTTACTATTCCTTCTCTGCTGTCCTACTCACCTGTAAATGAATATTAGCCAAGATGACAAGCTGAGTTTTGATCTCTCAAAGAAAGACCCTACTGCACTGATCGGCTAGTTTTCTTGCCTCAATGACTTATGTCTCACATCCTGTGACGTGATAAATGGCAAACATGGTTATGCAGACAAAAGTATTTTACCTGGACTAAGAATTAATAAATTGTGGTAAAAAAAAAATATATAATTTTCCAAAAACCAAAAGCCAATGTGTTTACTACTTCTGCAGAAGTTCTGCCCATTGCCAAAGCAACAAGCACGAAGAAGCTTTTGTGCAGTCTTTTTTTTAATGCAGTCTTTGTTTCATGTGCAAGCTTTCTACTTTTACTTTTAACAATTATTAATTTAATATTAAGCTTGAATGGTGTAAATGCAGCATAACAAAAATTTATTTAGTTTTCATTTACTTTTGTATTTTATTTTATCTGCCACTTATATTGCAATAGTGTCATTGAATTTTCTTTTTTTTTTTAAATTATCTTCATGTTTAAAATTTTTGGGGGTGAGGGTGAAAAAAGTGTCTTAAAGAACAACAACAACAAAAAAATTTAAAATGAGAATTGCTGTAAATTTTTATAATATGTTTTTCAAACCCTCAGAAGTACAATGTTTCAATTATTACAGAAGTACTGGGATAAGTTTATAGTTCATGTACATGTGGAAGAATTGACAATAAAGCAGACTTGACTTGACTTGACTTGACGATAAGGGATTCCAATGACTTTTATGAGTTTACTCTCACTTGTGGACTTTCGGCAGGAGAGTGCCTCTGGCTTCCAGTATAAATGAAACTGACATTAGATGAGATGTGTTTAGCACTCTGTAATGCTCACATCACCCATTTCTCTAAAGAATTTGAAATAACATTGTTCTAATGGGTACACTTTTGGACTAAAAAGCCCTGAATTATGTTATTTATGCTGGCCTTCAAGTGCTCTCGGAATTATCGTAAATACGAGTTTCCAGGGTAAAACTGCACATGAGGGACTTCCGGTGATGGCGTAACGAGACAGACGTGTTTGGTGACCGCTCTCCGAGATTGATGGAAAATACCCACCAAAACTCGACGATATATTATTCATTAATAGAGTAAGTTTAAGCATTTGAGTGTGGTTCAAAACATTAAAGGCCAAAAGACGCAAAATACCTAAGGAGACAAATCAATAACCGCGCCCAAAAGCTAGCAACGCAACCGAGCAAGCCAGCCAGCCCGGCAGAAACTAACAAACTTCGAGCGTATATTGGAAGCAATAGAAACGCTTAATCTGAACTGAAGAGGACAATGACAAACTAAGTGAAGGACATCAATACCCTGCGCCAGGAGATGGGTAATAAACTGACAACCTGACGGAGGAATGAGGCCTGACTGAAGAATGGAAGAGCGGAGATCGCGTGGACTGTTGAGGACATGACACTGGATTTGACTGAAGCGCTGACTGAAAGCATTAAGCGACAGAGGAGTATCCCAAAACAACTGACTGATCTCGATCCAGATCGCGAAGGAACTACATTCGCCTTTTCGGGGTAGGAGAAGGAGAGGAAGGGAAGTCGTGACGCAATTCGTGACAGATTTCTCAAGCGTGAGTTACCTTTGCCAGCGGACTTTGATCTTAAAATTCAGCGAGCCCACAGAGTCTTCGCGCCAACCCCGACCCAAAAATAACCCTATACATTGAGTACATTTTCAAGAATAATACTACTAAAGAGCTAATCCTCAAAGAAGCGTGGAAAAAAGGACGCATTCGTCAAATGGGAGAAACATTTATTTTGACCACGACTATGCAACTGAGATCGTCCAAAAACGCATGGCATATCAAGAGATTAAGAAGTGCTGAAGGAAAAAGGTGTAAAAAGGATAAAAAGCGAAAACACAAGAAGAAATCCAAGAAACTGAGAGTTGATTTTAGGAGAGGTATGTTTTATTCCATCTAAAAGTATTAAAAAGTATGGATTCATCCAGAAATGAAAATTCATCAAGGCTTTAAGTGAATAACTGGAGAACATATCCCTCATCACATCTGCTTTTTTGGAGAAAGTGTTAATAATAAACTTTGGCCTTTTTATATTTATTACGCTTTGAAGTTGCATCTCCAAGGCAGACCTTTCAAATAAAATATATTTGACCAAAAAATATGACACATCAAAAACAAATTTAAGAAACCAGATAGATTAAACAAAAGCTAAACAAAACTAGATATTCAAAAAACGTATATTAGCCTGAAAATAAGTTTTAAGTAGAGATTTAGAAACACTAAGAGGAAGTCACCCGTATCCTGATCTCAGTAGGAAGAGAATTCGTTTTGGAGTCCACAGAAAGAAAAAAAGCCTGATCCACTTACAGAATGTAAACGTCGAAGGAACAAACCGAATAAAAGCCTGAATCAGAGAATTGAGATTTGATCTAGAGGTGTAGACCCGTTAAAAGTACAGACAGGTATTTTGGCGCTGAACCGTACAAGGCCTTGTAGGCGTTACATGATGGCAATAGGGACTGGCCACGGGCGTATATCTCTAGGTATTTAAAAGGTACACCATGTCATCATTTTTGTCATGTCATCATTTTTGTCATCACTTTTTTGGTGCTCCTAGCAGTTCATAAAGGCTACGCCCATCTCGCAGAAGAACATTTGTAGCCAGGAGCTAGTTCTGTGTTTATGTCATTGACGAGACATGCAGGTACTGGGCTCCTCCACAGAGGCTGGCATCCTGCTCTGTCTAAAGTAGTCAGAACATAAACAACTTTAGTGATAAATGTACTGTAGGTGATTCCGGATTATAAGACAGAAACATGGTTTTGAAGATGGGATTCCATGATGTCAGTTGCTGATTTCATACATTAGGTCAAATTTTACAAAAAAGTGGCAACATTGTGTACCGTAAGGTACTCTGCAATCTATCTAGTTATTTTATTGTTGCCGTTTTATTCAAGTTAAAATCGAATGTTGGAGAGAAGAAAAAAATCTTTTTTTAGTATTAATATGATATCGCCATCACTGCTTTCAAATGGAGCCGGCATGTAAAAAGGCACAGGCCGTAGATCACTGCAAGGTAAGATATCGAGTCATTATCGAGGGCGATTCATCTGGGATAATGAACGCGATCTTGCGGTAGCTTGTTCAGTGATCTAGGCTTGTTATAAATGCCGCAATATTTGAAAGGCAGTGATAAGATTTGCGGTAATCCGGAACCAGATTTAACTGCTAGATGCGCCTGATCAAACGTTAGAGATATCGCCCAGCCCTAGCGATGATCATTGTTTATGCTCATTTTTAGTAGCTCCTGCACTATATTTAATACACGCACATCCCAAGCCTTAACAGGAAGCAACGCAACCTGACAAGAGAGTAAGTTTATATAAACCACATTTTGGTTTTGATAGTCTTTTCTTAAAGCAATAGCACAAACTCAAAATGATAATTATCATAAATATAATTTACTCAGCTTCAGGTTGTATCAAACTCTTTAAAACTAGCTCAAGGCTAATGTAGAAATGATAGAAAAAAATAAAGAGAGCAGTGCACTCTTGACATCTCAAAGAAGTGAGGGTTATCTTATAACTGCTCTCGATCTTGAGCAAAAAAACAAACAAACAAAAACAGCTCTACATATATTAGAAGAGGATCAACTGATTATTAACAATGTACACGACAGCTACAGCAAGCAAAGAGTTTTCTCAAACGTGTTTGCCAATAAGTTCTTGTCTTTTAGCAAACATAACATATGCAAAACCCACACTTGTCATGACTCTATTCTTCAAAGATTATTCCATTTACACCAGAAATGAATAACCCATATTTTCTGTGGTGTAGACCTTCTCAAACCAAAACAATACAAACAATGATCCAAACAAATAAAATGTAAAACATAAAAAACAAACAAAAAATAGTAGGAAATCAAAAATTGACCAAGATAAAATAAAACTACAGAACCCTTTATCATTGGAAAGAATACGGGTGCTTGTGATAATTTAAAGTTTTTTTTTTTTTTTTTTCACAGCATACCTGTGTTACAGCATAGAACTGGTTTCAGTGGAAGTGTGAGGCAGCTGCCGGCGCATAACACACCTCATAACCAAACCGTTATGTGATTGGTTTACGGTACACCATGTTTTAAACTTCAGACAAGTGCCCCCCCGAGAAATTAAACACTTGTCATTAGCCCTTCCAGACTCTGTCTACGAAGCAAAGCGAAGTACAGAGTTTGGAAATTCCCAGGCTACAAAAGTACCACTTTCTCAGAATGTCTTTATTTTACAGAATTAAGAGATGACAGTTCAAGTAAAATATCATGTAGCATTCAATAAAATAATCATAAAATAAAAAACTAACACCAGAATACACTTCCCAACTTCAATACTAGCCTTGATAAGCGATTTAAAGAAGGAAAAAAACCTCCAAAAGTAAAGAATCACTACAAGTGCAAAGTTACCCACCAATTCACCCACACAGTCCCCCCAACTAAAGATTCAACTTTCAATCTCTTCAAACAAGGCTACAATATAGCAGTCATAAAATATAACGATAAAAACATGCGAATAATGATGCTACTAATGGACACAATGGTTTCAGTTCAGAGTCCACTTCCCCCAGTAATTGACGGCACGTTCAAGCCGCGATGTTCAGATCATCCTTCATATACACCATGCCATCTCAATCCTTTATAGCACATTCCACCAGTAACAGTAACAGTAGCAATTTCCATTGTTTGACAGGGCTGAAAGCTCTGGTGTAAATGTAGAAATGTAGGAAAATGTTCCAGAATTTGTGAGTATTGTGATTCTGATCCTTTTCATACTGTTTGAGCTGGTGATCCTTTTGTGTTCATCTGTAAGAACACCCTTTCCTGAATCAGTATAAACTACAGTGTTCAGTTTTGATGACTGCAGCGCCACACAGAAACATCTCAATCTGCTGAAGATTCACACAGTCTCCTCGGGATATCGTAGCTTCACTGAAACTAACACTAATAAACAACACATTCTTTATTCATTCTGATGGTGTCTTCTAGAGTTTCTAATAAACGGGTTTTGGCCTCTTGTAATTATTTACTGAACTGTTCACTCTTAATAAGGCAGATGTTGACATATTTTTGCTGCAATATATATTCCTTATGCTGTGAAAACTGTATTATAAAACATTGTACATATAAAAGAACATTACTACTGAAACAGTAAAATCAACGAGTTTCTATCAAATCCTTAATTACGGGAGATTTTGTTCCGGGTACTGTATGTTGTTATATGGGGCTTATATAGACAGGAAATGATGTTTGTTAATCAATGCAAATCTGAGAGTTAATAGAGTGACTGTTTATATTATAATGCCCTTTAGAAAACTGTGTTTTAATAAAGATAATCTAGGGGTATGTAAATAAACAGTTTATTAACATTAGGAGAAATTATTTTAAACCATTTTTGTAATTAAAGATTTCCAGTCAGGCAGTCAAGGTCATCTTTTAGTCATGGATCTTTAATGAAATCAATTCAACCATAAAGCTGAAATGTGATGTGATATATATATTATATATATATCATATATATATATCTAAGCTATAATATAATATATATATATATATATTCTGAGGAAAAACGGATTTAATGAGATGAACCCTGAAAAGTACTTCTCAAGCAGTTAAGTTTACATTCAGATACAAGACTAGATCAACGGTTATTCATGGTTTGGGCTTTTGATCGCTCTCTCGCAATTTATTCATTAATTCAGCTGAATTCCTTTGCCTCAATTATAGTCGTATTCTAATGTAAAATTCTATTGCTGCAGCAAACATGACTTTTATTTTTGTTTTTTAAGTGATGTGATGTCATAAGTCTGCGCTGCGCTCTGGGTCTGTTGATTCAGCTGAAGGTGTGTGCATATTAATCATATAAAGTGCTCTAAATTAATACAGCCTGTTTTAGAGAATTGCATATGATGTATGAATGTGAAATAAGTTATTACTGCCCTGTAATTATTGACATTAGATAAATAATTACAGTTGTTACAGTATTGTGTGTGATAAAGCGCATCCGCACACGAATGAACATGAATAGTTTATCATAAACACTAATTCAATCACCGGCGAGTAGTGACGGAGAAACGGATCTTTTTAATCAACTGAATCAATTCGCATCGCAGAATGATGCAGTGATTCGAATCTCACTCTGACTGAACTATTGTTACAGAATAATCGGAAACTTATTGAGATGCAACACAGAGATCTACTTTTAATTTATTTTACAATCTCTTAAATATTTTCATTTAAACAGAGTGATTAAATGTTCAAACACATAAAACATCCTGCTGAAGTTTATTACACGGACTATTATAAGATGGCATTTATTAAGAGAGGAGGAGTGAAGGATATGAAGACGGAAGAAACATTCAGAGTCAAAACATGAAGATTCTGAGACACCACACTGTTATAAAGATGGAGTTTATTAAAGAGGAGAGTGAAGAGATGAAGATAGAAGAGACCATTCAGAGTCAAACATGAAGATACTCGAGAGACACAAAAAAAGGTTAGTTTTCATCTTCAAAGTTGAACTCAGTTTGATTTGATCCTTATTAAAATGCTACAGCCTCACAGAAACCAGGAAAAAATAATACCGAAGTAGCCCAAACAAAAACAGTCATTGAGTGTAATCATTAAAACCCAGTATGTACTGCTTAACTTAAAAACCAATTAAAACAAGGTTCATTTCGATCACTTATTTATGCAACAGTTTTCCCACAGATTTCTTTGATTTTAATTGATTCTCATTTTTTAAGAACTGATATCCATTCGTAAATCCTGCCTATATTTTGAGCCCAGATGCTGTTTTCAGTTGTGTACTCTGGAAATTAAGGATTGCCAGATTTTGCCCGCTTTGTGCCTGTGACAGGCCACTGCTGTCACTTCTTCAGATCAAGCTAAAGCGCACGCGAAACAATCATCACTTCTGCTTTTACCTACTGATACCACTCTAGAACGGAAGACTGACTACACTAGATACACCATAAACACATGAATGACCATTCAGATGGGATGCTTGAAAACACTAGAGCTGTGCAGTGGGTCAACACGATATGCGATCTTTCAGTAAAGACGCCTGTAATTGTAGTATATTTAGCGACGCAGCGTTTCAGGTTAGAGCCATTAACAATTCCCTGCTCAGTGTAGCCAGTCTGTTAGTAGTATATCTCCAGCACGTGCGTTCAGATAAGGGCTTGCCAGGAGGTTCTCAAAACCAGATCCGCCCAGTGGCTTCTCAAAAACTAGTCCAAAAACTAGCCAATAGCGTTTACAGGAGGTTCCACGATAAAAATTGAATCCCGGGGTAAAATATTAAGTTTTTCGGCGGTTCCCTTTGTAATATTCACCATTTTAGGGCGCTAATATCACATTATGGTATGGCATAAATTTCAACCCATGCGGACGAAAAAAACAACCGCAGACTTGGCACCACACTGGCTGGCAATTTACCACACAGAGTCAGTAATTCACTGGATTAAGCTACACAAAATTCCATTTTTAAATAGCAGGGCCATTCTTTATCGATTTTTGAAAGTTTATTTTAGGAAGGCTTTATCGTGTGGATTACGGCAGCTGTGTAGTAACATGCCGACTCCACCTGAACCAGTGTTGCCAAGTCTGCGGGTTGGAAGCAAACTCTATACCAATAACAATGATATTTAGCCCCTAAAATGTGAATATTACTAGGCAAATTCGCCCACAAAACGTATTAGATATTTTAACCCCGGGATGCAATTTTATTGGGAAAACCTCCTGGAAACGCGACATGGGCTAGTTTTGGACTAGTTTTATGAAGCAACTGGGCAGGTTTGTAGAAAAAACTCAGGCAACCCTGATCTTAACGCACGTGCTGGAGATATACTACGACTTAAAGGAGCCGCCTTTACTGAAGAGATGCGACATGAAAATCGTATTCGATTCTTTTTGCACAGCCCTAACCTGTAGGCTTGTAACTTACAGAAATACATTGCATGTATAATGTAATCAGTCAATCAGTGTTTGTACTGGTAGAAAGACATCAATTAAAACACTATGACACATAATATTACATTTACCCTCATTAAAGTCATTCAGTGATCATAACTTTGATATAACCAAAAGATATCCAAGATGGCGGCGCGTCACACACGCAGCGGATTATCTCTGTCCCGACAGGAACGGTGTTTGTTTTCGGTTTTTTGTCTTGTGAGTCGCAGTTGCTTTTTGTGACGTCGTCATCGCGTCTACCTGTCTTTAAGAGCGCATACAGTCGTGAGTTGTCTGATGGATGTGAGTTTCCGCATTTGTAGAGTTAAAACTCTGCGCACGCGGAACAAATGCGAGATCTTGGACTGCTCCGGAGGCATACATCATCACCGACCCCCACTCTGCTGCATCTCGCCCACAGCAGAGGCGCCACAAGCGGCGCGGAGAGGAAGCAGAAGAGGGGTAAGCGCGGGCGGTATCCGGGCGAAGCTAACGGCTAACCCACACAAGCCATCTATCCCCACCATCGTACTGGCTAACTGTATGGCTCTCGGACAAATTAACTGGACTTCATCCGATTACTACGTTCAACATCAAAGGACTATTAAGAGGCTGTTGTGTTTTGTGTTCATGGAAAACATGGCTCAGCGACAGCGTTCCGGACTGCGCCATTCAGCCTGACCAGCTGACGTGCTATACGAGAAGACAGAGCTCTCGTCGCGGGAGGGGAAAAACACCGTGCGGAGGGGCTTTGTGTTTACATCAATGAACGCGGAAAAGCCGCGATGTTGTTTGTGATCTGCAAACACCGCTCACCCATGGTGCGAGTTTATGATTTATAAGGGCCGGCCGTTCCCATCTGACGAGGAATATTACTGCCATACCTGACTCGTTTCGGCTTATACATTCCCCGAAACAACAACAACCAGCAACAGGACCGCATGCACTAAATGAAATCTGAACACCACATTAGTGAGTCAGCAGACAGCCCACCCTGATGCTTTTCTCATCATAGCTGGGGATTTCAACCATGCTGACTTAAAGAGTGTGTTTCCAAAAATACACCCAACACTTTAACTTCCCAACAAGAGGTCAATACCCATTTTAGACTTTGTTTACACCACACAGAGAGGAGTCTTACAAAGCCTCCCCCTCCCCTTACACCTTGGTGCCTCAGACACACATCACTGTCATGCTAATGCCTGCATACAGGAATGCTCGTTAAAGTCAAGCAAACCAGTTCAGAAACAGATTCAAGTGTGGCCGGAAGGGTCGTCTTGACGCTCTTCAAAACTGCTTTGATACAACTGACTGGAATATGTGTTAAGCAGGCTGCCACTTACAGCTAACACCACTGACCTCCAGGATTACTCAGAGACTGTCACTGCCTACATCAACAAGTGTATTGAGGATGTTGTAACAGTCACAAAAAACCATCACTGTCCGGGCCAACCAGAAGCCGCGGGATGACAGGGGGAGGCCCACAGACTCCAGGAGACGCGGATACGCCTGCCTTCAGAAAGCTGGGAGATGAGGTGGGTCTGAGAACAGCCAGGGGCCAACCTATCCCAATGCATCAGAGAGGGCTACAGAGACAGTACTCCAGGAGGATTAGCCATCATCAATTCAGTGACAGCAAAAGACTACTTCTGGAGCTTGTGGCAGGGGATACAGACCATTTACGGACTACAAGCCCCCAACAGCGGACCTGTGGCAGCAACATCTCTCTGCTGAATCGAGCTGAACACCTTCTTCGCTCGGCTTGAGGCACACGCAACAGCCACCACTGCACAGAAAGACTCCACCTCCTCCCAAGTGACCAGGTGATGATGCTGACACGACAGCGTGAGGAGATCCTTTTAGCAGGACAATCAATGCACAGCTCCAGGTCCTGACAACATCCCCTGGGCGCAGTATTGAGGAGGACTGTGCAGCAGAAACTCTCTGATGTCTTCACTGACATTTTCAACATCTCACTCTAGTCAGGCTGTTGTTCCCCACATGCTTCAAAGCTACCACCATCATTCCAGTCCCGAAGAAGCCATCTCCATCCTGCTTCAATGACTACCGTCCTGTTGCACTTAATTCAGCATCCTCATAAAGTGCTTTGAAAACGCTAGTCATGCACCACATCAAGTCTGCCCTCCCCCTCCCTGACCCATTCCAGTTTGCATATCGGGTTCAAAACGGCTGACCGGATGATGCCATCGTCAAACGCCCTCCACTCCAGCACTCAAACATCTAGAGCAAAAAAGACTCATACCGCCAAATAAGCTGTTCAATTGTATTTCTTCCATTTCTATTTTGCCTTCAAAAACACTCATCCTCAACAGCTCATTCATAAACTGGTCGATCCGGGCCCCTCAACACTTCGCTGTGCAAACTGGCTGTTGGCCTTTCTGACTGGAAGATCTCAGGCAGTACGTGGTCGGCAGCAACGCATCCAGCACCATCACACTGGAACACTAGGGCCCCCCCAAGGAGGTGTGCTGGCGCCCCTCCCTCTTCACTCTGCTGACTCCAGAGACAGCTGCACCGCGGCAATAGGACCAACCCCCACCTCTTCCTTACGTTCATGGATGACATGACTGTGGTGTCCTGGAAAGAGATGTGCGGAGCGGTGCATCCGCCCTAAGCGACCGATGTGCGGCCAGACGCTGAACGTGGAGGAGATGAATGAGATTGTTGGGGACCCCCTAGAGCGTACCAGCATGTTCCTCTAACCATCAACAGTGCGACTGTGGAGAGAGTGAGCAGCACCAAGTTCCTGGGTGTGCACATCACAGAGGACCTCTCCTGGACCGACAACACCGCAGCACTGGCCAAGAAAGCACAGCAGCGTCTCTACTTCCTCCTCAAACTAGGAGAGCCAGAGCCCCACCCCCCCATCATGTGCGCCTTCTACAGAGGCACCATAGAGCATTCTGACGAGCTGCATCACTGTGTGGTATGGCGCCTGCAACACGTCCTGCCGGAAGACTCTGCAACGCATAGTGAGAGCAGCTGAGAAGATCATTGGTGTCTCTCTCCCCCCTCTCCAGGACATTTATGGAACCCGTCTCACTCGAAAAGCCCTCTGCATTGCAGGTGATCCCACCCACCCATCACACAGCTTCTTCAGTCTGCTGCCATCAGGGAGGAGACTGCGGAGTCTCCGGCCAGGACCAGCAGACTGAAGGACAGCTTCATCCATCAGGCTGTCAGGAAGCTGAACTCGCTCCCGAACTTGCACCCCGTCCCTCTTCTGCCCCAGGCACCACTGAACTATGACCCCCCCCCCCCCAGATCCCACATCTCCAGGTCCTTCCACCCCCCCCTCCCTCTAACATACGATGACATGCACCAGTCACTTTGTGCAGCATTGGTCTGCTCACTACTCATTCACCATGAAACTGACGTCATTCTACCACCTCATCAGTCAGTTTAAATAAAATAACTGCTCTTGAGCCCTTGCCTCTTTAATCAGACTGAATAAGCTTTTTTTTATGCACTAAAAATCTTTTTATCTGCACTGTTTGTTCACTGGTTTGCACTCTATCTGCCATGTGCCTTGCGCTGCTTTATTTAACCTTATTTTTATTTTATTTTTCTATTATGTCTTTTTTTACATTCCCTTATTGTATAGTTTTATCTTAAATTTTATATTTTATCTAGATTTTTAGGCTCTACTGTTAGTGTTATCTGTATGCACCGGGGGTCTGAGAGTAACGCAATTTCGATTCTCTGTGTATGAACTGCACATGTGGAAGAATTGACAATAAAGCAGACTTGACTTTACTTGACTTGATAAACTCAATAGCCACAAGAAAAATAAGAAGGAGATTGGCTAAATAGATGCACCATATATATAATATAAAGAAAAGTTGAGAACAGAAATTGAAGATCTTTAACTGAATCCAGTCTGTTTTAAAAGGGATCATATCAAAGGGGAT
>NW_024878805.1:0-12931 GCF_018340385.1 Cyprinus carpio
GATACCGTTAAAGAGTTGGATTCTAAGGGTTCATGTATTGTGCGGGCAATTGCTATCCACCGGGTGGTGATTTTGCTGACGTCGGCCATTGCTGTTACTTTTTTGTTGTTGTTTTTATTGTAAGAAAGCTTGTACCAATTATAGTCCTCATGCCTCTGCAGAACTCCTTGTGTCATTCTTCCACAGCCTCGCTGCACTTACCTAAATAATAATATAATAATGATAATAATTATAATACAATTATTAGGCACCTTCAATACTCATGACACCTTGAA
The DNA here is from genome assembly GCF_018340385.1 of Cyprinus carpio. Classification (NCBI taxonomy): domain Eukaryota; kingdom Metazoa; phylum Chordata; class Actinopteri; order Cypriniformes; family Cyprinidae; genus Cyprinus; species Cyprinus carpio. The sequence goes on from NW_024878805.1 coordinate 276, forward strand.
ATAAAGTAGGCTATTGACTGATCGACTGCAATACAACTAATGGAATTTAACAGAGTTTTATAAGACTGAAATACAGAAATAAGATGTGATAGGATATGTAACCTGTGTTATGACATTTCACAGATACAAATGCAAATATGTAATTTTATGCAATTAAACAAAGCCTAATATGAGAAGATGATTTAGGTGTATGCATCAGTGTGCGAAGACAGTCAATAAATGTTCACAGGTGTTGAAGCCACAGTAGGCACTGTTGTGCAGTCTGAAAAACAGTATGCCCAAAGTGCTATTATTCTTAGATGCACAAAGTTGTTTTCTAAACAAGAAAGGCAAAAAAAAAAAAAAAAAATAATAAAATAAATGTATAATATATATAAATAGCATGTATTTATATAAAATGCATAATATTTATAAAAGTACATAGAATACGATAAAATAAAGTTAAGTAAATTTAAATAAAGTGTGATCTTTCAAACAACGGGACTGATACTATTTACTTATTTTTTACTTTGTGTTGTCAACTATCTTACCATGTGTAATCTTGATGTATCTGGATTTTAATTGAGATTGATCATTCTAAAATTCATTTCAATACAATTGTAATTGATCAGTTACAGGTACAGAGAAACAAGAAATTGCAGCTAAGCAGACCTATTCAATAGACTTATGATTATGGTAAACAAACACCAGCAAAACAAATAATAGCTTTGCAGGCATAATCACCATTAACAAATACAACAACCTCAGGGCTATAAAAGCAAAGACATAAGAAATTTAACTAAAATTATTAACCATGGACACAAATAAGAACTGCTCAAAGAGGTGATTAACATAATCAGTTCCTAAGGTTAAAATTAAGATCTTAATTAAAGATTAATTAAATGTGACACTAATAATTAAAATGTAAGAAGAGGTTGAGTGTATGACGTCAGGAGGGTATTTCCTAGCAATTTTGACCAATACTATTTATGAAATAAGAGTCAGTTTCATATGGTAATAAGCATGGTACATTTGCACAATAATTCCTTCAAAAACTAAAACTTTATGTTGGAAAATGGGATATGAGTGCAACAATACACTCTATAAAAACATTTTTGAAGTGAGTTTGCGTTTTCTCGAAACTGTAAAGTAAAATGATATGAAAATTAATACAGTAATAGTCAGGGTCACTGTAACAGGAATCAATGAAAGAATGAGCAAACCTATAAGGAAAAGAATTTTATGAGTGTTTGAAAATGGGACGTGATGTAATAGTGCAAAGGTGCACATAGATACTTGGGGTGAATTTGCCATTAATTTTCTCCCAAACTTTACAGTAAAAATATTTGAAAATTACCACAGTAATAGTCAGGATCACCGTGAACAGTAATCAATTGAAAGAACGAGCAAAGTTACAAAGAAAATATTTTTATGGGTGTTTGAAAATGGGTAATGGTGCGACTGGTAGAATGCACTTTGTTTTTTTAAATGATTTTGCCATTAATTTTATTCAAAACCATAAAGAAGAAACCTACAAGCAAATTTATGAGTCGTTGAATGGAATGGTGAAAAGTGCTATGCAACATGACTTGGTAAATGTTAGTTTTTAAAAATATAATAAAATATTTAAATAATAACAGTAATGGTCAGAGTGACTGTGAACAGGAATCAACTGAAAGAACAGAGCAAACCTTAAAAGCAAAGATTTTTATGAGTGTTTGAAAATGGGACATGTGTAAAAGTGCTTATCACTTAGATGCTTGGGTGAATTTGCCTTTAATTTTCTCCAAAACTATACAGTAAAATATTTGAAAATTAACACAGTAATGGTCAGAGTGACTGTGAATGGAATCCACTGAAAGAACAAGCAAACCTATAAAGCAAAGATTTTTATGAGTGTTTGAAATGGGTAATGGTGCAACAGTAGATATACACTTTGATTTTGGGCATGATTTGCATTAATTTTTCCAAAACTATACAGTAGAAATATTTGAAAATTAATACAGTAATGGTCAAGAGTGACTGTGAATAGGAATCCACTGAAGAACGAGACAAACCTATAGAGCAAAGATTTTATGAGTTTTTTTGAAAATGGGAAATGGTCAACTGCTAGAATGCACTTTAGTTTTTGGTGGGTGGCTTTGGTTTTCTCAAACTATACAGTAGAAATATTTGTAAATTAATAACACAGTAATAGTCCAGAGTGACTGTGAATAGGAATCCACTGAAAGAATAGAGCAGACTATAAGTAAAGATTTTTTATGAGTGTTTGAAAAATGGGTAATGGAACAAGTGCTAGAATGCACTTTTTGGAGTGATTTTGCCATTGAAATTTTCTCCAAAATTATACAGTAAAAATAACTTAAAAATTAATTCAGTAATATTCAGAGTCACTGTTAAAGTTATCAATTGGAAAAAATAGGCAAACCTTTTAAGAGAAAGCTTTTTATAATTAAGTGCTTTTTTATGAGAAAAGAGTGAGAATGCACAATGAGTTTTTGGAAGTGATTTGCCTTTAATTTTGTACAGAAATTGTACATAATAGATTTAACTTGAAAATATAAATACAGCAATAGTCAGGATCACTATTAGCTGAAAGATACACACACAAAGAACACACACATCATAGCAGTACATAATTTATCAATGTTGATATATATATATATATATATATATATATATATATATATATATATATATATATATATATATATATACAAATGTATATATATATATATATATATATATAATATATATATATATATATATATATATATAAACATTGATAAATGATAACATGTATATTAATAAATGTACAATAAAAATGTTAATGTACAAAATAATTATGTATTCACAAACAATTCAATGTTCAAATAATTTTTAAAAAATAATGATAGTCATATAAAATAGCAATAAATAAATATTCTGATGTTGCTTTATGGTCTTTTTAGGGTTAAATTACGTTCTGTGCAGACATATTTTGGGTCACCGTGAACAGTAATCTATTGAAAATATCAGCAAAAGTATAAATGAAACGCATTTATGACAGCTTCTTTACATCCATTTTGACCTCTCCCAGCACCCATACCGTCTTTATTAACTATTTAATGCTCCCATAACTTTTAGTAAGGTAAAAAAAAAAAAAAAAAAAAAAAACAGAGGAGGACATGATGATATTTTATTTTTAAACCGAAGCTTTTAAGTAGATTGTGAATCTAAATATCGTGTCAGGGGAACATAGCGTAGCGAGGGTTTGAAAATTAGTGAGGTCCCGGGGTTTCTATAATAACCCCTTTTAGAATTTTATATAATACACTAATACAACTAATTATATACACTAACACTTGAAAAAAGACAGAACTGTAGATGTTTTTGGAGGGATGCTCATTTTAAATCATACCCTATTTATTGCATCAAAGTTTGTTAATACTTTACTATATTTATGGGGTGGATAATTTTTATCAGTTGTTTATTATTCATGCAACCATACATATTGCTGTTATTGTTTTTATTTATAACCATTACATAGCTGATAACTTTGTCTAGTGCTCTTATGAATGTTTATATAGCATGATTTGTGAAAATTGAATGGCTAGTGTTTGCGTATTTCATTTCATTCTGTACCCTACTTGTTCTACAGATTCTCTAGTGTTAGACAGGTTTTGACAGCGTTGATAACGTTTCTGATAGGTAATATCTTTTTTTCCCCTTACCGAATGTCATATCTTGTCAGCAATGCCCTGTCCATGGACTTTTTTGATCGGAGTGTCTATTTAGGCTACACTAACTTTCCCCTACCAAACATGTTATTTTCGGCTAGTCAAGATTACAAAAGACAATTCTACCCGTCATCTCTAGTGGCGCAGATGTTAAACCGTTTGTCATACTTACTTTGACGTGATCGACACGGGTTCGAATCCGCATTTTGGCGAACTTTTGCCCTTTTCAAATCACATCAAAAAAACAATTATTTTCAATGAAATAAAATAAATAATCAAAAGTTTAAAATAAAGTATTGGGTAGGGTAGGGTAGGTGTAGGCTTTATTGTCCCAATAAGGTATCCATTTAATAATTTGAATTAAAAAGAGAATTTACACTCAGTAATTATTGTATACTGGGTTTTTTTAATGTACTACAATACTGAGGTGCAGATAATCGCCACTATTTGCAATAGGTATATAGATAGCATAAACTCTATTTTAACATCTATAGCTTTTGCACTTATATATTATCATTTTAAAAAAGCTGCTATTTTCACTTAGTGTGAATAGCCCCCTTTTTTTTTGATTACTGCCAGATTAGCCGGCCATGCAGTTGCCAGATATTGCTATTAAAATAAACAAAAACCTATAAATAAATAAAATAAAACGAAATTATTTCAAATATTTTGAAATTAGATAAGATAAAGTTATCGCTGACCCTAAACCGCAACTTCCTACTTTATTAACTTTCTAAAGTGTCAAATTTAGTGGAAAAACAAGTAAAAAAAAAAACGCTTATAATAGCTGGATCTGGCACCGAGGCTGCGTTCGCGACTCACAACTCGGAAGCTTTGTTCACTTCGAAGGGTCTCGCGAGGATAATTTTATACCACGGACGCTAAACATTCTGAATTATTCATGCAGACATTCATAAGGGGGAGTTTAGCACAAATTAGTCAATCAGAGAACAAATTTTTTCAACATGAAAAATTTACCCAGGTCCGGCTCGGGGACCTCATAGCTGGGTACGGCCTGGTCAATGTACAAATGGTTTAAAATTGTTTTGTATCAGTCAGAAAAGGAGTTCTGTTTTTTTTTTTTTTTTTCTAACTTAGTTGTTATTCTTGGCTTTAAAATTCAAATATGTACACAGTTTGGATTAAATTAAAGTATAGTCAAATTTTAATTAGCCCTGTTTTTTTTGTTTTGTTTGGTACCAAATTTGTACCGGGATTTCACTTTGTACCGTACAATACTGAAATTTTGGTACCGTGACAACACTACCTAATTTAAATAAATGTAGAATTTATACATTCTGTGTGTGGAACTGATAATCATTCTTTCACAATCTACTAGATACAGACTACTTAATTATAAAGAAAAAAATAAAATAAACTAAACTATACATATGAAAAAAAAATAGGCTATGTATATTCATAATCTATGACAATATATCAAACTAGGTTAGTGGATAATTCGCATCAAAAGTTATTTTAGAAAAATCACTGCACAATAATTTTAGAAATCCAAACTTTAGTGGAAAAACTATTTTGTGGGGAACAAATAAAAGTGTTGCACTAAATATGGTAAAATGTTACACATTGCTAGTTTGTATTATTACAAAATCCATTCATTAAAAACATTAATAAGTATATACTATCAAATTAAAATACATTTCTTTTAAATGTATAGCATATTTTTTAATAAGGCAACAAACATATGATAGATCGACAGGACAAAAAAAATACAACAACCATGGCGTTTTCAATGTGCGAGCCCGGGGTGCAGAATGATTTTTGCTTCAAGCATCATTCTACAAACCGGTTGCGCCCTTAAGTGCTTCCCCGCTGCACTGTTTTTTTGTGATCAAGCCCCGGCGCTTTGCATTAAAATTGCAAAGCACAAAGGGAAGATAAATTGATGCTAAAGATGTATTATAACTGTGCAACAGTTATTGAGCCTTTCTTTTAACAGTTTTAAATTTCAGTTACTGTGCATGTAAAAAAAATGTATAGTCTTTTCTAGGCCCGTTTTGTTCTCACAGACACCGGTAGCAAGTAACTAAACAACATTTAGCTCCGCAAGAAGATAAAGTCCTTTTGCAAATTCATAGACATGTATTTACAAATAAAGTATAACAATGGGAACACAGAACGATCTTGGAGAGAGCTTTACTGAGCTGACTGTCGTAACGAAACGACTAGGGCTTAAAGGCTGACTGACAGACAGGAGAAAAGAGTTCATGTTAACGTTAATGTAAGGACTTAAATATTCATATGTAGCTCACATGAAGCTACCATATGGCTTCAGAAGTAACACAGAATAATTTGCACAATCAAAAAACAAAAAAAAACAAATCTCAGATTTGGATCAGCCCTCTCTGACCGATCGATCCGAGAAAAATTGCAGCATCGAGACAGATACCGATATGAATATTGGATCGGCGATCCCTAATTATGAATAAGATTAGTCTTAGATCTTCTAATTACGAGAATCTCATTCCTAATGACAGTTTCCTGCTTTTCTTAGACTTCTACAAAGCCTTTGATTTGCTTAAGCACAAGTTCATATTTCAAGCTCTTGACAAATTTGGGTTTGGAGATTATTTCTGTAAAGCCATCAGGTCATTATACAGAAATAATATTTGTGTTAAGTTAAAATTCGGAACCTCACCAAGATTCGATTTGTCACGTGGAGTAAGACAAGGCTGTCCTATATCTCCATATTTATTCTTACCCGCCTCTCAGTGTTAGCTCTGTATATTTCCACTAATAATTTTCAAGGTATCACAATTGACGATAGACCACATTATTAGCCAGCTGGCTGATGCTTTATTTCTGAATGAATAATCCAGATCCCTTTAGCTTTAAGATTGATTGAGTCCTTTTCCAGAGCTTCAGGTCTCTACCTAAATATCAACAAGTGTGAGTTAATGTCAGTCAAACACTGTGATCTTCCCTCTATTTGTAACATTCCTGTAAAAGATCAAGTTACATACTTAGGAATTTTAATTAATAAATATCAAAACACAAGATTTAAACTAAATTTCGACCATCTAATAGTGAAAACCCAAAAGAAAACTCAAATCGTGGCTGCAGAAAGATTTATCAATAATAGGAAGAATTTTACTCTCTAAAGCCGAAGGATTGTATCGACTGACTTATGCTGCTCTTTCCTTGGAGGTTGATAAAGGAACATGAAAAAAAAATTGATAGCATGTTAAACAATTTTGTTTAGAAAATGAAACTCATTATATTATCTTTAGTTGGACAGCTTTTTTAATTCACAAGGCAGACTTCAAACTACTCAGATTTCTTACAGAAATTTAATATTCCTTATCTGTTGGATGAATATGCTGTTGTTATATCACCATTCCTCTGGTGTGTCTTTTCTGTTACAAGGTACTACACTTCCATGGCCATGTACTTACACTTTGAATATAACTGACACAATGATCGAAGTGTATGCTTTTCTGCAGATCAACAAAAAAATAACAATAAAATTATAGCTTTTTTCAGAGAGAAATAATATAATTCCTTACATAATATCTTATTGGAATAGCAGTGTGGAAAAATAACTTTTGAGAAAGTATGGACCTTGCCTCATAGATATCTGCTTTCCAGGAAAGTAAAATAAATAACATTTAAGTTGATTCACAAATGTTAAACTAACTAAAGCCTTTCTTAGGAAATATAAGTCAGACATTTAAGTGAGTTTGCCGTTTTTGTCATTCTTATGAAGAAGTCTTCATTCATTTATTTTGGCAATGCTCCTACACAGAAAAATGTTGGTCAGACTTTTTAGTGTTTATTCAGTCTTATTTTGTAAGTGACTATTCAAAAGAAAATATTACATAATTAAATTGTTTCATCTTAGCTAAATTTCACATTCATAAACAAAAGTTTATGTTTAGGTCAAAACTATTAAATGGTTAACAAAACTATTAAAACATCACATCATCAATCTTTGATGCAGATACCCACATGAGAAATAAATAAATAAAAATAAATAAGAAACAAAAAAAAAAAAAAAAAGAAAACCAACTATAGATGGCCACAGGTTACCTAAAGCGAAGACAGAAGTGGCACAAGAGCAAAAGTGTTCTCACAGCAGTCAAACTCACAGCAATCACACTGCAAACCTACAGAAAACAAAGATAAAAGTGATCAAAGCAACACACAATCCAGCCACACCTCACCACTGCCATCCACACAGTAGGGAGGCAACTCTGTAGCCGTCATTGGCTAGAAACAAAACTGAGCCTACAAAAGAAAAGAATAAAAACTTAATTAACAGTGGCAATGCAGAAGACACAAACAAAAGTCAGCATTATAACACAATCACTATTAACCAGTTTCTTTGGGGCCTAATTGCTCCTCTGACACTCTGGGTCCCAAATTCACAGAACAAAAGAAATAAAACAATAACAAAGTATTAAATCTAAAGTAAATGGTTACGTGCATCCCTAAAAGGGAAAACACAGTCTATTGCAACAAAGGAACATAAATGTATAAAAACACATCAATTAAATAAAATGCACCCACTATAAATACTACAAATAATTTAAAAACATAAAAAGCTCCTTTTATATTAACAATACCTCTAACATCCACTATTTTCTTATTATTGCTACATAACACTTTGGGATTTCCACCTTTCTACCTAATCCACTAATTCTTCTGATTGTTCCCATATGTCTGACAACTGAGTTTCACTTCAATTTTATTGCAATACTGTCTCCAATACATGCTTTGACTGACATAATCGTTTTCCTAACTACTACTTGTGCCCTTTTGTCGCTAATTAAAGTTTCCAGTGTGTGATGAGCTTTAAGCTGTCTAAATGCTTTATTTCTTCTTTTAACTGCTATTCTACAGCTCTCATCCCCACGGCCGCTTTTCCCCATTTATTTCTTGTACTTTTAGGAATGGTTTCTTCTGCTGCTGCATAATGGTTGCAACTACTACACTATTAATTTCCTCCACATCTGTTATACCTCTACTCAGTATTTCCACACACTTAATCTCACTAATTTCTTGAAATGTCTGCCAGTCAGCTTTATCTAATTTCCACATTGGTATTTTTTACTTCCCCATCCTGGGGGTACCTCTATCCCCAAACCCAGTTATTATTGGATAGTGATTTACTAACCACTGTTGACCTACCTAATACCATTCACTAATTCCTGCAATTTCAATTGACACTAGTGTTAGATCAATAGCACTTTCTGTATTACTATTATACCGTGTGGCCCTTTTAATCATTAATACACACCAACTCCTTATCATCTATAAATTTCTCTACTTCTAATCCATTTATATCTGTGTTTTTACTTCCCCACAATGTACTGTGTGCATTAAAATCCCCACATACCACTATTTTTGCCCTGCATAGATCCTGAAACTAATTCCCATATCAGTATTTAATCTATTGCAAGGGTTGTAAAAATTTAATTTTTATACTGTTTTTCCCTGACCATCTTCAATTACAACAGATTCATGTTCCCTTTGCAATAAATTTATATCTTACCCCACTTTTTTAAAAAAATTGCTACACTTCCACCCTTCCCGTTTCTCTATTTTCTCCCAAGTATATCCATACAAAACAAAGTCCCAAATGTGGTTTTTTTTAAACCCTGTTTCTTGCACACATATTACATGAGGGTCTATCTGCTAACTCTGAGACAAAACTCTTGAATTCCTGTCTATGCTATAAGGGCTTCTGGAGTTGATTGCAATATAGTTAATATCATAAAGAGCCACCAACCCATGTCTGCGAGCTTGTACTGCTTCCTGCCACTATCATTTCTTCCACTACCTCACAGCTAAGCCCTTTTATTCCTAGATATTTTTCCGCTGATTTAACTATTATTTTGATCTTTTCTATCTTCCTGTCTTTTTGTGCCCAAAACAGTTTATCACACCTCAACCATAAACAACACAAATTCATTTTTTCCCTTTAAATAACAAATCCTTCTTTTTCCTCAATTGTCTCTACTTCCCACAAGACCCACTTTTATTTTTCTTGGAGTTCTGGTTATAGGGCCCCTTTTCCTTGGGGCACTTTCTTTCAGCTTCTGCATATGTTATTCCTTGCAGCGATCTCACTCGCTGCACCTCCAAAAAACCCTCTTGCTAGCTTCACATCCACTTTGGCTGAACTGTTCCCCCCCACAGTTACATCATTTCAAAACTTTTCTCCTTCTCTCCACATTCCCCCTCATGCTTGCCTGAACACCTACCGCATCTTTGTTTACCCTTAAAACTGCTGTTACTGGCCATATCTTTGGCCTTAAAACATCTCAGTGGGGGGGGGGATGTATCCCCGATCTTGTAGCTCATGTAACCTATATATATCTTACTTGGAAGCGGGCGGCTGGGGTTGGCTGGCCCCAGTGCAGGTTAATACCAGTGGGCCCTGTTTGAAATTCTTTCATTTGTATGTGGATTCTGTTTATTTCATGGGGAAGTGTGGCCTAATGGTTAGAGAGTCGGACTCCCAATCGAGAAGGGTTGTGAGTTGAGTCTCGAGCCCGGCAGGTAATGGGTGGGGGAGTGCATGTACAGTTCTCTCTCCACCTTCAATACCACGACTTGAGGTGCTTGCCTATGAGCAAGGCATGAACCCCCAACTCCCGGTAGCCGCAGCATAAAATGGCACCCCTGCTCTGGGTGTGTGTTCACAGTGTGTGTGTGTGTGTTCATTGCTCTGTGTGTGTGCGAGGATGGGTTAAATGCAGGCGCGGAATTCTGAGTATAGGTCACCATATAATGTCAGATAACTTTTATTGAAGATATCTAGTGGTTTACAATCAACCAAAACTTCAGACAACATTGGTATGATAAATATTTACACTACTACCAATGCTTTGTTTGGAACAATTGCAAAAGCAATGCTTAATTTTGAGCAGTATGGTGTAGAAAAGGTCAATTAAGCAATTCAGGAAAAACAACATAGAGTAAAAACATGGTCAGATCAAAGTGTGAATAGGTGCGTTGTTAAAAAAAAAAATTACAATTTCACTGTTTTCACAGTAGGAATTTTTGGGGTAATATGTCACAGTTCATTTATTTTGCTATCCTCACTTAAAAAATGAACATAGGTCCTGCACCCACTAGTAAAACAATATAAACAATTATATCTGGTGTCTGAATAATTTTTGGTTTGACTGTGGATAAATTCTTTTTAAAACTACATAGTTTCAATCAAAAAAGCAGTGAGGATTTTTTTGTCTTTCATGTTCTTTGATTACATTGAAAAACACCGACAGCAGAGCTAGTAAATTAAAGGGGTCCTTTAAGAAACAATGCATCAATATAATGATACATCGATTTTCCTAAAATGTTTACTTTCACTTTAAAACATAACCGACGGTTTTTTTTGAACACACTTTCAAGACGGGGATTTTAATATATTTGTATGTTTGTCGGTACAAAAAAAAACAAGAAGAGGCAGATTTTTTTAAGCGCTTTGGGACACATCTCTGCCCCGCCCTGGCACCAAAAACCCGGGGTGCTGGTGGGCTCTTTCACATCTTTTTCTGTTTGTTTTTAAAATGCGATTTGTATTTGCGTTCATGCGGGGTTCCTTAGAGGAATACTTTTGCAAAGGGTTTCTCCCTGTTTTTTCCCCCCGTTGGCTCTGCAAAAAATGCAGACGTTAGTTGGGCCAAGGTGCAACCATCAGTAATTAAAACTGATGGTGTTTGTATAAAGGTTGGTGCGCCTTGGCGTAAGGGGCTCTCGTTTTTCTCTCTTTTACATCTTTTTTCCCAATTTTTTTTTTCCTTTTTGTTGTTGTTAATTTCAGAATATTTGCATGTTTAGTTACCACACATGAATTTTTTCCCCCTAGACGCGCCAGTTCCTTTTAAGTTGTTTAATTGTTTTTTCTTGTTTGTAACAATAATTTAGTTGGTGTTTTTACAGGTGGTTGTTTTGCCTCTTGTTGGTATATAGGCCAATAAATCCTTTGTTCATGTGTTGTTGACCTACAGGTGCTGGTCATATAATTGGGAATATCATCAAAAGTTGATTTATTTCACTGAGTGCATTTCAAAAGATTGGAAAACTTGTATATTATATTCATTCATTACACACAGACTGATATATTTCAAATGTTAATTCATTCAATTTTTGATGATTATAACTGACAACTAAGGGGAGAAAATCCCAAATTCAGTATCTCAGAAAGTAGAATATTGTGAAAAGGTTCAATATTGAAGACACCTGGCACCCACACTCTAATCAGCTGAGTAACTCAAAAATACTATACAAAAGGCCTTTAAATGGTCTCAGTGTTCTAGTTCACAGGAAGCTACACACAGATTTTAAATAGAGCAAAAGTCAGTTTTTACTCACTGTACAGGTCTTTAGAAAGTGGAATGTCTTTGATTTCAATGCTTATATATACTGCAGTCTTTCTGCACTTTTCTCATGGACTGTAAACCATGTATTGATCAGTGTTGTATTGTCCTTCACAGTGCCTTGTTCTGTGTTAGAAATTATCATTTTGTATACTGTTTTTTATATCTTTTAAGTAACTTGTATTAAATGTTCTCTTCAATTTCATAGTATATTATCTGTGTTTGCACACACTTCCTTTTAGTGTACAACTGTGTGGGTTGGCAGGCTTGTTGATTTGTTGGGAAACTGAGACAATGAGACACTTCCTGAGCCACTTCCTGGGTTTAATTAATGAATTATTAATCCTGGGTTACTCAAAGCTTTTCAACATGATTTACATTGTGGTTGTGGTCACAAAAATAAATAGCATTATGGAATGTAAAGGAAACGGCACTGTGGTTCATTTCTTTCGAATCAGATAGTGAAGCAGTCATGTAGTTTTCAGATTTTAGTCAGTTTTTTTTTTTTTTTTTTTACATTTATATAACTGCTTCCCGTTAAAGCCATTTGCAGTGCAAGTTTAAATCCACTTCTTGATCTGTTGCCTAAATCCCTCTTATGTTGTGGTAT
>NW_024878806.1:0-14172 GCF_018340385.1 Cyprinus carpio
TGATTTTGATTGGGCCCCGCAGCAGTGCACAGAGCCCAGAATTCCTAAGGGACGGCCCTGATGATAAGAATAATGTTTTATTTCATAACTGTTGATGGATTCATTTAGAAAAAAAAGAATTGTATGGAGCAGAAGTCAGAAAATTTGGTTCATACAAGTATGACTTACAGTACGTCTTAAAGGGACAGCATTTCCTAATTAGAGTACCTATCTGTGTAATTAAAGGTACCAATAGGTGATTGTCTTCAGAACCATTTTTTTGTTATACTATGGTTGAAAGTCTCTTCACATTGTCTTCAATCATTAAGTTAAGTGGTTTAAATTTATTAATCTGTATTTTATATATTCTGTGGAAGGTATAGGAAAAAGTAATGTCCAATCAAAAAAGCTTGCTCCAAGCGTTTTAAATAGCTTTCCTACCTGCCTGTCTATGGGATTATTATCCTGCCATGATTCAAAACTGAAAATAAAGTTCTGAAAGGTTGAAACTAAGTGTTGAAAACTCTAAAATCTTACAAAAAAAAAAAGTTTTGCAAGATCGAAAAATAAGATTTGCAAGCTTGCAAAATGTAAAAAAATAAAAATATCTCTGCAAACATTATGTTGTTTTTGAGATTTCCGCTTCGTCAGAACTGCAACACTTTTTTTTACGATGTTTAGCATAAAGAATTTTTCAGAGTTTCAAATTTGTCAGTGTTCTCCCACTGTATTAGTTTGTTTTTTCCAGGTTTGAAACCTTGTAAATGGTGATCTGAAAACTGGTGTGCTAATGTGTGAGAAAAAAAGTTTTGAAAAATCTGAAAACAGAGTCTTTGCAGGCTTGCAAAGTGGTAAAAAAAAAAAAAAAATCTCTGCAAACATAATATGAAGTTAGTCAGTCAGTCAATTCCACCTTTCCAGTAAATAATGACTTGTGCATTGGACTGTACGATCAGCAGACAGCAAAACATTGGCCAAAAAGCAGAAGGCCCTCCTCCAGGCTTTTTTTTTTTAAGTTGCGAAGTTTAAGCGAAGCTTCATTTTTGCTCAGTCTGAGTTTCAGAGTTTCAGAGCAGAGCTGCGTGACAAGCGCTGCCACAAATCCGCGCGTGAGTCGCAAGCTCCGCGCAACTGTGTGGAAGCATCTCCCACTTAGAAGGGGTGTTGTAAACTCGGCTCTGAAAAAATAGTCTGCAACAGAAGTGCAAATGTAATGTAATGTAATAAGTTTCAGCCTCTTTAGAACCTCAGTTTTCAGAGTTTCAAAACTTTGTTTCACCTATTCGCACACCAGTTTTCAGATCACTATTTACAAGGTTTCAAATCTGGAAAACAAACTATACACTGGGAGAACAGTGACAAATTGAGAAACTCTGAAAAATGATTGCACAACACCGTAAAAAAGAGTGTTGCACTTCTGAAGAAGGAAAACTCAAAAAACAATATTATGTTTGCAGAGATTTATTTATTTATTTTTTTTTTTTACCACTTTGCAAGCCTGCAAAACTCTTGTTTTCAGTGAGTTTCAAAACTTTTTCACACATTCGCATACACCAGTTTTCAGATCACCATTTACAAAGTTTCAAACCTGGAAAACAAACTAATACGAGTGGAGGAACACTGACAAATTTGCATAACATCATAAAAAAAAAAAATAAGTTAAAGTTCTGAAGAAGGAAAATCTCAAAAACAATATAATGTTTGCAGAGAGATATATATATTTTTTTTTTACATTTTGCAAGCTTGCAAATCTTATTTTTCGATCTTGCAAAAACTTTTTTGTGTAAGATTTAGAGTTTTCTAACACTTAGTTTCAACCTTTCAGAACTTTTATTTATTTTCAGTTTTAAATCATGGCAGGATAATAATCCCATACCTGTCAACATATGTATCTGCATACCTCTGCACACCCTGTTCGCACAGACAGAATACGTCATTAGCGCATTCATGCACGCGCTTCGTGCAGACAGAGTAAGAATGGCAGACAAACATCAACAACCCAGTCTCCGCTCCTGGTATTATAGTAGTTTTAATGTTTTCTCGCTGGTTAATGACACATGATGTAGCCCAGCGGTTCCCAATTCCAGTGCTCACGCACATATTTTACGTCTCGCTTAGTTAACCCACCAGATTCAGGTGACCAACTCGAGCTCATTGAATGAACTGTGTTCCAATCGATATGATCTCTACACCAAGTTCATTGCTATTGTTCATAGAAGCTGTTCTTCGATCTAACCGATCAATGAAAAAGAAAAAAAAAATAGATACAAATACAGATCTATAACTACACTAGTGGCTAAAAGTGATGTCATGCCTACAAAAATTGACATCTTGAATACATGCAAAAGCAGAGAGAACCAACAAAATATTAGCAACTGATTATGTTGTAGTCAAAGTAGACTATAAAGTGTCAACTATCAAATGTCTACAAGTCAAAGTTGTCATTAAAAACAAACCAAGCATCACATTAGTGTAAATAAAAAGATGTTTTAACTCTAATCTTAAATTTCATACTAAAACTAATATTGTTGGGTGTCTGAGCTTCGTATTTATTTAATCAACCTCTAATAGACCTGAACTGATCTCACAGTAAAATCACAGTTCAGTTATTTCTGTATAGAGAATAACAGTTAATGTTAATCCTCTCTAACTAACTTAACAAGTCATTTATTACATGACATGATTTTACTGTGAGATCAATTCAGGTCTATTTCCTGGTAAACGAGGATCAAATAAGGGCAAATACATTAAAGTGAATCCAACTCAAACCCACCCAATCTGGCAACACTGAATGCCGGTGTCAGTCAACAATCGTAGGAGGGCCTGGGCATGTGTGACATCACTCTGCCAAGAATCTGTGAATGGCTTGATCTGAAAAAGCAGTTATAATTTATGAGGATTTTAAAAAAACAAACAAAAAAAAAAAACACTGGGTGGATTTTTTATCATCATGGTGGTTGTGTACACACACTGCCAACACACACTTATGTACAAACAACATGTAAAAGTGATTTTTTCATCCGATGACCCCTTTAAATATATATATAGTTTGTATTTCTCCAGGAAACACTCAGCATGTAATACAAAAATGGAGAGACCCTTGAACATTAGAGTGAGAAAACTTTATTGATAAAGGCAGACAGACAAAAAATATCCAGTGTAAGCAAAGCAATCTTTGTTTTTCTGCAATATCTATCATTCAGGATCCCAAAATTATCAAAAATCACTTGAAAATATTCTGACAAAAAATATCTACAATTGTATATGAAACAGTAATACAATTTAAAGCCAGATGCAGTTATGATCAAAACATGATTTGTGAGGAAACAGAATCACAGATCGTTTGATCATTGTTCTGTGGTGAAACACATGTAAATCACCTCCGCCACATCAGATTCCTATAAAACAAACATAAAGACTGATAATGCATTGGACCAGAGCTGCAAATTGAGTATTATGTGATAGAATCAATGATTATTATGTGACAGAATCAGTGAATATTGTGGGATAGAATCAGTGTTTCTTACACTGAATGACTGTTTGTGTGTAATGAAGAATCTCTCTGTCTTTCATGTTTTTAGGACTTTTATTATGAAATTTTAGAACACACCGAACAAAAAACAAAACCAACCAACATGACTGTTGAAAGCATAAAACGTGTAAACATAATATACCATTCACTGCCAAATGAGTGTAATTAGTTATAGATGTAGTATGCAGTGATAAACATTTGAAACAATAATATACTATTGCTATGTGCTATGCAGTTTTTTTGAACTGTAAAATGAAAATAATGTAAATAATAATGATTCAATGTAAATTTCACTGAAACGACACAGAGACTCTTACCGTCATCAGTCCAGTGTGTTTGTAGAGTTTTACAGCAGCTTCAGTCTCGCCTTCATGAACTGTAATAACAAACATGTTCATCAATATAATGAGGAGAATATTGTTGATTCACAAATTAAACTCATTGTTTTTTACAGATGTGTGAGCTGTGGATTCACTTGACCTGAGTCTCTGTGTTTCCTGCAGATACAAAACATCAGAATTACAGCCACAATCACCAGAGATCCAGCAACAGCAGCAACAAAAGATCAGCACTATCATAAATAGAGAGTCTGAGGATGTGAAAGAGACTCTAAAAAGAAGAATGTGGAGGAGTCTTTGATGGAGAAGGTGAAGTAGAACCTGAAGGAGACTGTGATGGAGGATGTGAAGAAGGATATGGAGGAGTCTGTGGGTCTGGTGTTGTAGCGGCTAAATAAATAAACACATATATCATACTGTAGTTGTTTTATCTGAACATGTCTGGATAGAGTTGATGTTTTAATGCTGGTACTGTTAGTCCACATCATTTAATGTGTTTCTCAAGATTTATATTAGATTCTTGTTTAACACGGTTATACTGTCGGAGAAGAAAAAAAATCATAAAAAATTCAAAAATGAAAGAACAATAAGGTAAAAGGAAAGTGCCTCAGTAATTCTGTGTGAGGTTTGCTTGTTTTACAAATACTCATTAAAATAATTATTTGTGTAAAAATACTTAATAAAAAAAATATTCATATTCAAGACTGGCAGCACAAATGACACTGTAATTGTCAGTTACCATAGACAGTAATATTGAATCTGTAGGTATCCCCTCTGATCTGGAAGATCAGATCAGGAAGTGAAGTTTATTTGAGCTAATGTAATAACTGCACGTAATCGTAATAAATATAACATTATTATTGTAATAAAATGTTCATAATGTAATAATTTTCTCAAACCGCGTAAATCTTGGAGCTCATAATGTAATAATAACTTCCCTCTTCAGGAACCTCGAGCTGTGTCGATCGCGCTTTAGGGGAATGCCTTTGGCGTTAGCCACCTGAATATCGTGTTTTGCCTGGGAGGAGGAGCCTTCGCCATGTCCCCGAGGTGTTGGCCCCACTTCTGCTGGCGCTTAGAGTGGCAGCTGCACTCATGGGGTTCGCAGGTGGATCTGCTAGGGGAATGGAGATGGGCGCAGTCCTTATCCCCCTTCTTCATCTGCCAGATCAGGTGCCCAAACCCTGGGTTCCAAAGCACGCTCTGCAGTTTCTTTCCCCAGGGCGAGGGATCGACACTTCACCTCTCTCTTCCTCTGAGGGAGGTTGATGTGGAGATTGTCAGCGAGGGATTTGCCACCCCTATTGCCACAATATGAGGAGCTATTGGAGGTGGTTACTCATGAGGTAGACAGGTTAAAGATCGACAGGCCTACCGAGAAACAAGCTGAGCCGCAGAGAAGCAAGTTAGATGAGCGCTTTCTGCAGGCGAGGCAACCACCTCCACGCGCGGGCCTTCCATTTTCCCGATCATCATGGCGAAATCACGAGATCATGGAACCATCCCTATCCTATCCCTAAAGCCACTTAAAGACAACATTGGCTTTGGTGGGCAAAGAGTATGTGGCAGCAGGTCAGGCTGGGGCATTGCCTTCATACTATGGCAGTCCTTCAAGCATATCGCTACCGACCTGCTTACGAGATATCATCGACAGGGGAGGGGATCAAGTCCGAGCAATTTTGCAGAGCTTAGGACGGACCGCTGAGTTCTCCCTCCAAGCCGCCACTAAAGAGACCACACTCGCACTATTGCGGTGGTCTATGGCAGCCTTGGTAGCCGCCTAGAGAGGCATTTTTGGCTGACCCTGTCAGAAATAAAGAAAGAGACAGGGTCTGCCTCTTGTGCTCCCCCCACCAAGGGGCTCTCAGCAATGTTCTGATTCGGGGACTCCAAGTCGAAATCAGATCTTCAGGGCAATCATCGAGGCCAGAAAGCCCTCGGGGACAAAAAGATCCTGACGCCAGGTTTAGGGATTACAGAGAGGCGGCCCCTACTGGGGTAGAGAGCGGGGTCCACCTCATTATACGGTGCCTTATCTCACCTCAGTCCCCCTCGAGGTCGGTCTGCCAAACCTGCCAGAGTTTTGGGGCGATCAGCTTCCAGCAAGCTGCCTTTCTCGGTTATTTCCACCACGAACGATTGGAGCTGAGAGGCTCGCCATTCGCTTCTGGGGCCTCAGGAAAACAGTTAGATCTAAAAAGACCGATCTAGCCGCCTCAGTAACACTAGAGGTCAGTCCCCGAGAGACTGATTCCCTTAGTAGATTATTTTGCAGTGTGGGAAACTACTGCCAAATGTATCTCGATGGGTCCCTCGCATGAGTAGAAAAAAAGGCTACTGCATTCAGTTTGGCTCTCCACTGTCGTAGATTCAATGGGGTTATCCCGACACTAGTCGAACCCCAGCAGGCTCTGGGTTATGGAACAAGAAGTGAATACCCTATTAAGGAAGGAGGCCATTGAGGTGGTCCCTCCTCAAGACAGGGGAATCCGGGTTTTTGTAAGCCGGTATTTCATAGTTCCAAAGAAGGATGGGGGGGTTGGTTCCATCTTAGATTACGTCAGCTGGAACCACTCAGTTATGACACTGAAGTTCAAAATGCTCACCATCATGCATGTTGTAGCTCAAATCCAGATCCGAGGACTGGTCTGTCAACGATAGGATCACATAAGATGCATACTTCCATGTCTCCATCCTTCCACAACACAGGTAGTTTCTGAGGTTCGCCAGGAGTAAAAGCTGACCATTGAGTACTTCCCTTTGGCCTTGCACTCTCAGTCAGCATGTTTACGAGGGAAATGTGGCCAGATGCGGCTCTGGTTTCTCTCGCGTATGCAGGGCATCCGCATTCTCAATTGTATCGACAATTGCGTTGATTTTAGCTCAATCAGAGCAGATGGCGAGGTCGACATCGGATGTTGTTCTCGGCATCACATGGGGGAGCTGGGTTTGAGACTGAACACCAAGAAGAGTGTACTTTCTCCAGTTCAGAGAACCACCTATCTAGGCGTAGTGTGGAATTCCACCACGATGCAGGAACGTCTGTCTCCTGCTCAGGATCGAGTCGATCCTCCGTCAATCAAGAGGAAGTCAAAGACTTCCGCCAGTAACTCACTGTCAAACAGTTTCAAAGACTGTTAGGTCTGATGGCAGCTGCATCCAACGTGATACCTTTTGACCTGCTGTACATGAGACCTCTACAGTGGTGGCTCAAGACCAGGATTTTCCCCGAGGGGAATCCACTTAGAACTATCAAGGTTGATGCAAGAGGCGATGCTTCTTGCCTTAGACATGGAAAAACCTTGGTTCTTGAATCAGGGCCGGTGCTGGAGGCGCTCATTGGTCGCTGTGTAGCAGCTTAGCGACAGATGCATCCCCTCACGGTTGAGGTGCGGTCATGAGTGGCCACCCTGCCCGCTGTTCTGTGGAGTGGTAAGCCATCTGACATGGCATATCAACTGTCCTAGAGATGCTAGCTGTGTATGAGCATTGAAATATTTCCTCCCAGACCTGAGATGTCACCATGTGTTGAGTGCGCACTGACAACACATCGGTGGTCTCTGATATCAATCACCAGGAGGTCTGCGTTGGCGCCCCTTGTACAAGCTGGCACACCAGATCCTTCTGTGATCCCAGGACAAACTCCTCTCGCCTCGCCCAGGAGAATGGAGGCTTCAGCCCGAGGTGGTGAAGCAGATATGGAGAGTGTTTAGCAAAGCCCAGGTGGACCTCTTTGCGACTCAAGAGACATCGCAATGTCCCCTCTGGTTCTCTCCTAGTTCATCCAGCTCCTCTGGGACTGGACACTATGGTACAGACCTGGCCGAGGTTTAGATCTGTATGCCTTTCCCCCCTATTGCTCTGCTCCCGGGAGTTCTGGCGAGAGTACGCCAGGACAGGGTCCGTTTTCTATTAGTAGCCCGATTCTGGCCGGGGCGGTATGGTTCTGGCAGATCTGATCTCACTCCTCGACGGCTCTCCATGGGAGATTCCGATCAGGACAGATCTACTCTCTCAGGCCAGGGGAACGCGATAGTTCACCCCGCCCAGAGTTATGGAGACTATGGGTGTGGCCCCTGAGGGGGCACAGCTCATAGCATCCGGCCTCTCAACCGAGGTTGTTGAGACCATCTTCCAATCCAGAGCTCCCTCAACGAGGAAACTGTACACCCTGAGGTGGAAACTCTTCACCTCATGGTGCAGAGACCGCCAGCTTGACCCAGCTAACTGCCCAGTTGGTACAGTTCTGGAGTTTCTACAAGCCAGGCTCTCTGCAGGGTTAACTCCACCTTGAAGGTTTATGTGGTGGCCATTGCTGCTTACCACGTCCCTTTCAATGATCAATCAGTGGGTAGACACCCCCTAGTTACACATATCCTCCACGGTGCGCTGAGGCTGAGGCCTCCAGTACGGTCCTGTGTTCCCCCTGGGACTTGGTTGTGGTTCTAGAGGCTCTTTGTAAAACCTCCATTCCAGCCAATAAAAGATAGCTCAGATAGACATCTGACTCTTAAGACTGCCCCTGCTACTGGCTATCACCTCTCTTAAGAGAGTTGGAGATCTTCAGGCCCTCTCGGTGGCCTCTACCTACTTAGACTTTGCCCCTGGAATGGCCAAAGCATTTTTATACCCTCGGCGGGTTATGTTCCTAAAGTTCCGTCTGTCACGCCACAACCCATAGTACTCCTGGCTCTTCTGTTCTCTCGCCTTAGCTGTGCTCTCTCTTCAGATACACACTTGGCAGGGATTTGTAAGTCTGGCAGCGTGGGCACATCGTTCCCCAAAGCGTTCGGCGCAGCTTCGAGTTCCTGAAGAGGAGGCGTCCCAGGGTGCGCGATAAAACCATAGTTCCTCAAAGGAACGCGACGCTGCATCACATTGCCATACTCCCGGCACCCTGCTGCGGTGGCTTGCTTCCCTGCACCGAAGCTGCCAGCCAGCTGCGCGGCACATGCTTTTATAGCTTCCTGGTCACTCGACGGCCCCCCGCCCGTGGCGTCCGCCCTCCATTGGACAGATTGCTGCGATATTCAGAGTTGCTCATGCCAAAGGCATTCCCCAAATCATTTCGGCGCGAAAGCATCTGCGTTCGCCGAGGAACTATGGTTTCATGGCGCGTAACCTTGAGATGTTTTCAATGTAATAACAATTTTTCACATAATGAAATAGGTTATTGTATGAGAAATGTATTACATTATGAACACACTGTGGCAGCTTATAATATATTCACAGTTCATAAGGTAATACCCGGCAAATAGTTTAAACAACAATTATTATGTTTACAATATCATAATTATATTTCAATATAATAAATTTGTGAACAAAAACATAATCATAGTTTTATTAAAAAGAAAATTAGACTTATTAGGCTACATTGTGAACTTACTACTGTGAGCTTACTACTTTTGTGATTATGACTTTTTGAGATATAGGCCTGGTTTTCACAGACAGGGCTTAGCTAAGCCAGGATTAGGCCAAAGTTCAATTAGGACATTCAAGTAATTTTTATAAACACCCCTTAGAAAAAAACAATACTGGTGTGAATTTTTGAGACACGAAATAAAGGCACTGATATATTTTAATATCAGAGCAAGTTTCCTTCAGTTGAAACAGCTCAGATTTACATTTTAGTCTGGCATTGCAGCTTAAGTCTTGTCTGTGAAACCAGGGGATAGTCATTAAAATGGTTATTTATATTCTACACAAATGTATAGGCCTAATGTATTTATAATTTTGGTGATATGATTAGATGGTTTTATCTTCCTGAGGTAAATGTCACATAACTGAGATTCTTCACAGGCTGTTGTACTGATGGTTTCTCTGGTTAAAACCTCTTATAGGCACAGAAATGATCGCGTGATTGTGAGTTGTACTTTATTTTTTCAACATATCCTCTGATGAACATTCATGTTATACATGCAGGAGGCGCATTAATGCATCGGCTATAAGGGGCTGAAGCCCAGGGTCCTACACTTGGGAGGGGCCCACTGGCTGCTGTAAAATTATATTTTTTGAATAATTATTTGTTTATATGGGGAGTTTGCAGCAGTGACAGAAGCATTCTGTAAAACAATCTTACACACTCATTTTCAGCGATGCTCTGTTTGTAGTATTTGTAGTGAATGGTTCAGTTTAGGTTTTCCGACTTTTTTCGCCCCTCGGGGCGGACTTCGGGCCAATTTTCAGTCATAGTTCAGACGCGGGCTGGTCTGTTTAAGGCTTCTCCTTATTTTTATATTTTAGACATCCATCAATTAGCGATGAAAAAAAATTGCTGTGCTGGTGGAAACCCGCGTGAGACCTTGCTACCGCGACTGTCAAGGCGACTTCGACTGTGTTTATTGTCCGCCAGCAACGGTATGGTGCGATGCGTCAGCGAGGGCTAAAGAGTTCTGTTCAAATGCCGCAGCAATAGGCTGACCCCTTGCTGCACAGCATCAGCAAAAAGTAATTACCATAAATGTGTCAGGGGTAAACAGTAAGGAGATATTTGAATTATTTACTAATAAATAGTGTTTACTTAGTCAGTGTCGCCAAGGGATGAAGTTGCCGATCCTGACTCGCCACCTCTTTATTAGACGCGCCTTTAGAGAAGTGCATCTTTCACGGATTATGATTATAATGAAAGAGTTTTTATTTTTTTAAATATTTTTGAAAAGTAGTAATTTAAAGCTTTCTATAGATATATTTATCATGTCTGTGAGGCATATATTCGGGCTGAGGTTTTTTTTTTTTTTTTTTTTTTGTGAAGGACTTCTGTTCAGAAGCCTGGGAGACAGAAAAGCGTTTGTTTTCTTTTATTTTAAAAGCACAATGTTTTGTTGATATTGTGAGTGCACACAAATAAAAGTAGACCCTTTACAAATTCATGGATGTTGTATTACTCTTAACTTTATGAGCAAAAATAATGGCATTATCCACTGAAAAAATGTCCTCCATGTCCTGCAAAGTGCGCTTTAGCTTCCACTAGATATAACGCATTATTTATCTTGTTTTAATGTTTAAACATGCTTATATGCTTGAACTGTTTTTATAGCTATACATTTATTTTTAGGCAAGTTGTGATGATTTGAGAAGGCTAAATTGATCAAACATATGCTCACTCACCGCTGGCGGCAGCTTGGTCGTTAATTTAAAAAAACAAAAACTTATATTTAACAAACAAAAAATGCTCCAAAGCGTTTTTGAAATTAATTTAATAAAAATAAATAAATAAATAAATAAATAAATAAATAAAAATTAAACAAAAATATAACCACATTGCGATTACATACAAAACTGAGCTATTTTAATAGCTGAAACAATAGTATAAGCTGTTGGGAGAAGGGGGAAAAAAGAAGCGGGTAGGTTATTCTGATAAGCTTTGGGACACAAGCCAGGCTTTATAACGTGCAGTTTAACAAGTAACACAACACTGCTGTGTGAAAGGAACTGGACCAGAGTGTGACTTCAGTCATTTACAAATGTGTGGATATAATCTGTGTGTTAGCTGAAGGTTTTAGATTCAGTCTGTGTTCCATCAGAGCTGCTGCTTCAGTCTCAATTTTAAATCCGGGATGGAAAAACAGTAACCTTATTGCTTAAATGTGATCATTATACTTTAAACGGTTATGATTTAATTAATCAAACATGAGCATGGCATGTTTAAAAAAATTGCAGTTAGCAATCACCAATTAGCTCACATTTATGCCAACTTTTGTTTCTTTCTACTGATGAAGAATAATTAATATTTTGTGTAATTTATGGTGTTTAAATCATACCTGTAATTTATGGTGTTTAAATCAAACTCACATTGTCATCATACCTAATGGACATTATCTAAGATGTTAAAAAGTCCACATAAAATCAAAATTTACAATAAAATTACAATTTTATTTTGTTAGCGCATTACTGATAGTCTTAAAGTCAACAATTAAACTGTGCAAGTTAATCCTCTGAGAAAGAAAATAAAAATTAAAAAAAAAAATATATATATATATATATATATATATATATATATATATATATATATATGTATATGTATATGTATATATATATATATGTATATGTGTATATATATATATATATATATATATATATATATATATATATATATATATATATATATATATATATATATATATATAATTTTTTTTTTTTTTTAGAATCTTTAATCAAAATCTGCTGATCATTTGCTTCCGGCTCTGGTATGGCATGCCTTTTCTGATGACATCAGTTTGACGGTTTGGGCAGAATATGCTTAACCACACTCCTCCAAATATTAGTCTGCTGTGAGTGAGAGCTGATGAGCCGGAGGGAGCGCATAAATAAAACCCTGTCCTCTACTCAATATTCAGTTTCAGTCGGAAATAGCCACAACACTGAAATCCAGTCAGCAGCAACTTCTGGTTCACATGGACTTAAAAGTAAATATCTCAAAGCAAACTGTGCTCTTTCAAGGATGTGCATTTAATGCATGGCCAAAGAACATCATCTAAGTCAGCGGTTCCCAATCCTGGTCCTGGAGAATATCCAACACTGCACATTTTAGATGTCTCCCTATTCAAACACACCTGATTCAACTCAACAGCTCATTAGTGAAGACTCCAAGACTTCAAATGTGTGTGTGTCAGATAAGAGAGACACCAAAAACTTGCAGTGTTAGGACCAGGATTGGGAATCACTGATCTAAGTGTTTAAAACATGTAAAGTAGGATTGCCTGTTGTTCCCGTGATTTAAGCAACATTCCATATTAAATCCAAACAGAAAGCATTTTATCATGTCACTTCCAGTTTAGGGAGCTAATCACTCTCAAAAAAAAAAAAAAAAAAAACATGAGCACCCTTAGTTGAAACTTTAATAACATATGTCAAACTCTTCTGTGCATATTTGCTTTTCCAGTCTGGAGAACATCAGATGTTTCTATTTACAATGTTTGCAGCGTTGAGCAGTGTAGCTTATCACAGATACATCCACTGAACCGATGAACTGAGATGAGTGACAGGCTCAGTGCATTTGAAATTATAAAGGGAGCACTCTTTGCACACACTAGATCTGTAATGCATTCAGAATTTTAACAATTAAAGGTTCTTTTTTGTTGTTTTATTTTATTTCATGATGTTAAGAGGAACAATGTCCCCTCACTAAAGTTCAGCTATAGTTTAGTTCCCTTTCAGTCGGTCACGTTCTACATTCGATCAGAAAGAGACTGACAAATGGGGTCTCAGCCGAGAGCCCAATCACCTTCAGTGGTAACAAATCGAGCCAATGGTACACAGTGTACCTTGGTCTGCCCGGGATTTACATCGCGAGCTCCGCCCGCTGTATGGGTATATAAGGAGCAGCTTAAGCAACTCGTGCATTCAAGCTTTCAGCCTGAGCTTAAGCACATCCCCTTGCTGCTTTCACCGGAGTGTTTACAAGTGAGTCAGCTGGGTGTTGCGTGTGATGGTGCGATTCAGCGGTTCGTCTGCCTGGGTTTCCTGCAGTCAGCCCCCGCGTTCCCCTGAGCTTCCAGCACCACTGAAAGAGCTTTTTCCTCTCTCTAAAAGAGTAAATGGGTTGAATTTGCGTCTTTTTTTAAAGATATCATTCAGCCTCGCTTGTTTCTGGGTGCGGTCGATATATGGCTCCTCGTGATGGCCTATCAACGATCGCTGTGTCACGATGTCTGGGCTTTCAGCACACTGAGACTGCGCTTTGTGGATGACCTCATGTTCTCATTGCAGGGGACATGATCTCGGCGTTAAGATCGAGACTTCGATTATCTGAAAAGGTATAGAGTCCCCTCTGCCACACACCCGTTCTAGCTCCTCTTCTCTTGAGAGGGCTGGTTCGGGCTGGTGGCCAGGGTGATGTGAGGGTTACCGTGTGGGCTTCCCGACGAGCCAGCCTCTCTCGGGCCACACCCCCCTCGGCCAAACGCCGCTGAGCCGGTTGAGTTTCTGGATGAGTTTGCTGGACCATTTTAGGCTCCTGACATCTCATTCGGGGCTCAGGAGGAAGACCTTATGTCGATCGCTGCATCACAAGGCTTGAGTCCTTGGGAAATGAGGATTCGGGCTGCGTTGCCTCCCCGGAAGTGCCAGCATTGCCCGAGTCTGATCCCGAGCTGACAGCTGATTCCCGGGCAGCTAAGAGCATGAGCCAGAGGTGGAATCCTTCACCCTGTCCCGAGCACTTCCGAGGCTGGATGATTAAGTTCCTAGGGGGGCTGCTCGTGCTGATCGTACTTACCCCGCTGGTTCCTTTCTTTCCAGAAGTGCACCAGGAAGTGACCCGGTTCATGGAAGGCACCTTTAACTGCCCTAAATCATTCTGGTGCTTCCTCCGCCTTCACTGCC
>NW_024878807.1:0-1969 GCF_018340385.1 Cyprinus carpio
CACTCAAAAGGCTCTGATCGTGTTAGAGTCTGAGAGGGCTGAGGGAGAGATCTTGTGTAGGAGGCTCCAGATTTTTTTTCCCCCACCCTAGGGCCCCCCGCCTTCGACAGCTCGCTCGGGATGCCCCAGGAGCCACCGTTCCGAGTTTCGGGCCCCTGGGACGCTTCTAAAAAAATCCCACCTGCCATTTACTTCGAATGGTTCGGCCTAGCGGTTTCGTGGACACGGCTCGCAAGGGCCCTAGGGACCCGCGCCGTCGGCAGCTCTCTCGGAGTGGCCCCTGGAGCACCGAGCCTAGTTTCGGGCCCTGGAAGTTTCTAAAAAAATCCCACCTGCCATGTTTCGAATGGGTTCGCCTAGCGTTTCGTGGACACGGCTCGCAAGGTCCAATCGAGCCGAATTTGGGATCTTTGTCTCAGCGGACCCCCTTGGCCGTGCGGAAAAGTCCTGTGGCCCTACAACCTTCTTTGGGTCAAAAGGTCAAAAAAGGGAGCACACGTCCACCAAACTGTTACCGGTTAAATTGGAGGTGGGAACGAAGTCCACCGTCGGAGACGACCGTCAGCAGGGCCCGAGATTTTGAGAGATTCTCGCATCTCGGGGGCCCCTCTCTCGTCTACCTGAAGCACGCATCGAAGACCTTTGAAAACATACCCTCTGACAACCTTGAAATCACTCAAAAGGCCTCTGATCGTGTTAGAGTCTGAGAGGGCTGAGGAGAGATTTTTTGTAGTAAGGCTCCAGATTTTTCCCTCACCCTATGGCGCCGCGCCTTCGACCGCTCGCGTCGGATGCCCCAGGAGCCAACCGTCCGAGTTCGTGCCCCTTGACTTTCTAAAAAAATCCCCCTGCCATTTACTTGAATGGTTCGGCCTAGCGGTTTCGTGGACACGGCTCGCAAGGGCCCTAGGGACCCGCGCCGTCGCAGCTGCTCTCGGAGTGGCCCCTGGAGCCCGCAGGAGCCTGGATTTGGGCCCCCTGGGAACGTTTCTAAAAAAATCCCACCTGCCATTTACCCTCAGAATGGTTATTTCTTGCGTTTAGTAGACCACCCGGCCTGCCGAGGATGCTGTCAGGCAGGTGGGATCTTTTTTCTCCAGGGGGGACCCCTACAGGCCTGCCGGAAAGAGTCCTGTGGGCCCTAACTAGCCTTTTTAGGGTCAAAGGGCAAAAAAAGGGAGCACACTCCACCAAACAGGTACGCGTTTACTTGGAATTGGGACGTCCACCGTTCGGAGCCGCCAGTCGTCAGCCCTCAGATTTGAGATTCTGGGCATCTCAGGGGCCCCTCACACCACGGCCCCGAATTACTTACTGTAGCCCTCAAGAAAAAAAGTGCTTCGCACCCTAGGGCCCCCCCGTGCGTTTTTGACTGTCACGCTCTGGGTCCCCCCAATCCACCGAGCCAAAGTTTCGGGCTCCTGTAAGTTTCCTAAAAAATCCCACCTCCATTTATTTGAATGGGTTTGGCCTATCGGTTTCGGTGGACAAACGGCTTCGCGAAGGGTCCCGATTGTCGTGCCCGATTTTGGATATTTGTCTCGGGGGACCCCCTTACCGGCAGGAAGTATGGTGGCCAAACGACCCTTCTTTAGGGGTCAAAGGGTCCGAAAAAGGGAGCGTAAGTCCACCAAACAGGTACAGCGTTTAATTGAGGTGGGACGTCCACCGTTCGGAGACTAAAGGTCATAGGGCCCCCGAGATTTGAGATTCTGGCATCTCAGGGGCCCCTCACCCACGACCCTGAAGTACGTAGCTGTAGGACCTCGGGAAAAAAAGTGCTTTGCACTAGGACCCTGCGCTTTTGACTGCACGCTCTGGGGGGCCAGAGGAGCCACCGGCAAGTTTCGGGCTCCTGGGACATTTCTAAAAAAAATCCCACCTGCATTAATTTGTGAAAAAAATGTGAAAAAAAAGTGAAAAAATGGCAGCTGGGATGTTTTCACCTAAAAAAATGTACATTTCGCAA